>NW_009933111.1:0-18730 GCF_000696875.1 Nestor notabilis | reverse complement strand
GTAGGGAAAATATCACAATCACATGTAAATAATGCCTTACAGAAGAATCTCACTTTTCTTGTTTTGCTTGTTTGGTGTGCAGCAGAAAGAGGGAAAGAAGGAGCGAGCAGTGGTGGACAGAGTGTTTATTGCAAGAATATGTCGAATCCTGAAAATAATGGTCCCTCGAACTCTTTGTAAAGAGGTAAGCTTTGCCTGCAGTAACAAACACAAATGGGCATTTTATTCTGTAACTAGATCAGAATCTAAACAAAAGGATATACATTGCTTGAATAAGACTAAGTGATACTATTTTTAAACAGCAACATATTAATATAAAAATCTACCTGCTCAGTTGTTAGATCACCACTAAGTTGCATTCTGTTTTCCATACAAGTTAAGCCATTTACTGTGAGCTAGTAACTGCTGTCTGCATATCTTTTAAAAGGACATCTGAGCTTTGCTTGGTTCCATGCAAGGCAGTACACTTCTCTGTGCAAATGCTTCCTATCTTTAAATAGCATGCTGTTCATCCAGATTTTGACTTTTTTAACTTATATCTAGGCCAGCCCTTATTAGAAAGTGAATTTGTCCAAAAATCTATCAGCATCATTTCAGGAAAGCTATGCAGACTAGGTATTAGCAAGGGGAAATGCTTTGGCATCTTTCTCATGCTTTCTAGAATGCTTTTTTCAAAGAAGTATTAGTTGAGCTCAGAACTTAAGTGACAAACTGTAACATACTAGAACTTCAACGTACATCAGGCACAAAAGCAATTAATTCCAATGTACACAATGGAGAGCAAGCATGGCAGCCAGCTAGCCTGGATGAAAAGGGATCTTTGACAGCTTGTCCACAAACAGGAAGCATGCATAAGATAGAAGCATAGATGGCAATGCCTCTAATGCTTCTGAGAGTGCTGACAGAGCTGGCCTCCATCACTGTCAAAAGGTCATGGCCTCCAGAAGAGATTACTGATAATCCCTCCCAAAAAACAAGCATCACTTCCATCTTCAAAAAAAAAAAAAAAAAAAAAAAAGAGTATTGGAAGCTACAGGCTGGTCAGCTTCAAAGTGTTCTTGGTCATGCTGTGATCAAATTCTCCTGGAAGCTAACTCTGGCCACGTGAAGGACAACAAGGTGACTGCAAAGAGCCAGCCTGGATTTATGGGTCATGCCTTACTAACCTGATTACTTCCAGTGATGAGATGTGTGGCCATATGTGCATAAGGAAAGAACAGAGAATGCTGGATACTTTGATTTTTGATTTCAGCAAGGCTTTGAGACTAAGGTCTCCCCTACTGCCCTGATAGCCAAACCAAATTGGCTGGGTGAGCAGAGAATGAGGTGGATGGAAAACGGGTTGGACTGTGGGCATCAAGGGTTTTGATCAATGGTACAAGATCTGAGTGGTAACTGGTTACCTGTGGGCCTTTTTGAGTGGGGAGTTGAAGTAGGGTGACATTCAGGGGTCCCTTGCAATCTGTATGATCCTATGCTTATGGCAGAAAGGTATCTCAGAATAGCAGTAACTTCTTTATCCCTGCAGTACTTAGAGGATGTGACCAATGCATGTATCAACCAAATACAGCTTTTTAAAAGACAAACCTTCTCCATAAAAATGTAATGAGTATTTTATCAAATATAGTGTATAGTAGTGCATTTCCTGCAAAGTAAGCAAATACTGCATTAGCTGGGAGCAGCAAGGTAATACTTTTCTGCGAGATATGGTTAGACCACTTAGTAGGGAAAAGTGGTGAATTTTATCCCTTGTTTAAGTGTTACACTTCTGGTGGTTTTTTTTTTTTTGTACTAGACAGGTTATTTGCTGCTTATTGCTGTGATGCTGGTGGTCCGCACCTATTGTGATATTTGGATGATTCAAAATGGAACAGTCATTGAAAGGTATCTATAAACTTGGTGGTTTTCTTCTTTTAAAGAAAAAGAAATATATTTAGTCAACTGTTTTTCTGCTGTTGGATGAAATTTTATTATTTTTTTAACCAAAATTTTCGTAAATGATTTTTAGTTCCTTTGGTCACGTTTTGTACACTGAAGACTCTAAATCTTTATATGAATGGCCAAGAAGGCACTTCAGGATAGTGGCACAGTGGTTCTATGTCATAGACTCAGACTTGTTACTTGGATATGAGGACTGCTGCTTCTTCCTACTGAGCTGTTTGCACTTTAGATTGATAAACACAATGTTTTCAGTCTTACTGTTTTAGAAAGTATTTTCTAGACCTCTGATTATTCTTATTTGTCTTGTTGCTGACTGAAGCAAGTCAGAATCTGTCTTGAAGTGTGAATTCAAAATGATATTTCAGGAAAGACTTTCAGTGCTTTGTAGAATTGAAGGACTGCTTTGTTTCTCCGGTGAGAATCTATGAAAGCAAAGAAGGAAAGGAACTGGTATTCTGTGACCATGAATTTCTGAGCCTTTAATGCAGGCAGTTACTGCAGGAGAGGATAGTTGCTTAGTCTGTCACTTACCACTTGCAGAAGTCTGTCATATTTAATCCTAGAGCTGATACTACAGATTTCCACGATGATTTTCTTGTTTCCTCTGTGTGGTCCACTGGGAGTTTATCCACTTAAGACATGCTATAGTTTATACTTTGTTGTTTCTCCTGTGTCTTACTCTTAGTTGATGGTTGTTTTCAGTGCTATCATTGGGCGCAGCAGAAAAGATTTCAAGAAGTACTTGTTCAACTTCATCGCTGCAATGCCTGCTGTAAGTGCTTTTCTTGTGCCAGCCTTTAAGCAGAACATACTTTAAATACAAATTAAGAATTTGAGGTAAAGATCTCAAATAAATGGCTTAATACCCATAGAAATTAGCTATTTTATGTGCAGGTCTGTATTAAGATGCATTTAAGTTTTTTTGCCTCAGTGGAGGGGACTTCATCAGCATGTTTCCTTATTGATTGCAACTATTTTTCTGACATATATTTAGGGTTTTAAGTTATTTTTGTTGATAGTAACTTTGACTGAGAGCTTGACATGCCACCTGTAGGCCTGCATAATATCTTATGGATTAGATGATGTTTCAGCATTGTAGGTTTGGGATTCTTTTGACACCATTGAAGAGGAAGTTTTCTTTCTAGTCTTTATTTTTTATATTTCTTACAGCTTTTTCCAAGATCTGATATGTTTTTTCCTCGCCCTTTAACTTCTCTTCAGCTTGTCAACATCTCTGACATGCACCAGACATACTTGTTACTGCCTAATAGATATTGTACCTGCTTTACAATAGATTTAAAAGCAAGTTGATAAAGTGGTGGTTGTCAAATGATGGCTTTTTTCTAGAACTTACCAGAAGAGCTCAAGATATACTTTAGTTTTCCAAATGTAGACAGGAACCTAATCAGTGGTCTTGCACATGCTACATGGTTGGTCTTCAATGTGTTAATAGTATTAGTGACTTCAAGGGGAAAATTCACCTGTTCTAAAAGGTCTACACTATTTGTGCTGCAAACTGGTTTAAATCAATTCTGTTAGGTAAATATTGAAATACTGTCTCTTATTTTTAGATCTCTTTAGTAAATAACTTCCTGAAGTATGGTCTAAATGAATTGAAGCTTTGCTTCCGAGTAAGACTTACCAGATACCTCTATGAGGAATATCTTAAGTAAGTAACACCTTGTTAATGTCTAAAAGTTTTAAAAACTAAATTGATTAAAATCAAACCAGATAATTTTAAGTACATAGTAAGAAGGTAGCAAGGTGCTTGATAGAACAGGTATACTGTTTAGAAAAGGTTTTTGGTTGCAATTAACTTGCAGTTAAGGATGAGTGGCTTACCCAGGTTATAGATGGCACAGACAGAAAGATGGCAGAGTTGTCTCAGTTGAGGTGGTGGGGAAACACTGCTGCTTCTACTACTGGGTCAGCTTCTGAAGTACTTAAGTTGCTTTCATATAATGGTAATAATCCTGCAGATTGAATTGTATGCATGAAACTGAGTAGCTCTTTATGTCCTGCACTGGATTTTGGCAGTCAGGTGTGCTGATGCAGAGTTCATGAGGGTTTTCTAACTCTTAAGTACAGCAGCCGTGCGTAGAGCAGCCTGAGCTTCAAGTAAGCCTAACTGGAGCCTAAACAGTTCTATGGGATTTAATGTGGATCTGGTCAGGCAGAAACACAAGTTATGTTGACTCCATGCAGCCATTTAATGTTTGCACTACTTTCCATCTTGGTCGCATGAAGCAGGGGTTCTGGTTATTTCAGATCCCAGGAAATGATTTTTTTTCTGCCTTGTTTTATCTCAGAGCTTATACATACTACAAAATGGGAAATCTGGACAACAGAATAGCTAATCCAGATCAACTCCTTACACAGGATGTGGAAAAGTTCTGTAACAGTGTAGTAGACCTGTATTCAAACCTGAGCAAGGTAAGTTTATCCAGCTAGAACTTTGGGGAATAGCTGTGGATGTTTAGGAAGTGATGTCAGAGCTCAAAACAATTACTTGCATTTATATGTGTATTGCTTGAAGTATGGTGCTAAAATACCTGTTCATGATATTGTATCATTTCATACTCTCTGTGCTTGCCATGACCTCTGCTAAAGCATGGTTGTGGGTTGTTCCAATTGGTATTAAATCTTCTTTTAAAGAATTTGGCACATTCTTTTGCAGTTGAACAATGATGAGTACACTTTCTCAGCTAGTTAGGCTTCAGAAGAAGATCAATGGCTAGCTTTTAGTTAGGTAGGAATATTCTTTTGGATAGGGAGGTATGGTTAAATAAACTTTTCACTCTGTAGTGTAAATTTTAGAGGGTTTAGGTAATGAAGTAAAATACTGTTAAAATTTTTAAACTAGGTTTGGCTTTTTTGATGTTATGCTGTTCATTCAAGCAGAAGCATAAAGCAAAATACAAGTTCATGCATTCAGAAATTCTGCATGCAAAACCTATAGTTCAGCTGTTTCAGCTTTGAGAGAGAAACTGTATGCAACAGGATGCTTGCAAATTGGGGTGTTGCTTGTATTAGGTACATAGGAAACTACATGACATTATCCTTCTGCTCTGTATTCCTCACAATTACTTCAGTTAAGTAACCATAGGGTCTAGTCCAACTTTGCTTCATGGGCAGGGTGTTATTACAGACCTCAAATAATGAAGTACTCTTTTATGTACTTTATCTGAAGATATGATGCATTTATGTTCAATTCCTGAGTGATTTTTTTCAGGAAAATGTCATGTAGCTGAGATTCCTTTTGTTTTAATAGATTTAGTTTGTATAAGTTAACCAGTATTGTGCTTTTAATGCAGAGCTGTGACTGTTACTGGGGTGCTTGATGGTTTCTGGGCTGTTTTTTATGTTGGTGTTCTAATGCCTTTTTTCCTGTGCTTCTCTTACAGCCCTTCTTGGATATAGTTTTGTATATCTTCAAGCTAACAAGTGCAATAGGAGCTCAGGTAAATTGAGTGGGTTTTTTAGCATTATCAGAAAATGTTCTTTTCTTCAGTTATAGCCCTTGTACCTGTTTAGAGTCTGAGGAAAACTCTGCATGTTAATTGCAGATTCAGCCATTATTTGAAGGGATATACTGAAACTATGCATTTATACTTCATGTTTTATATCCCTTAGTGCTCTCATCTTGAGGCAAGCAAAATAAAAACAGCATTTGCAGGAATTCAATCAACAGTTGGAAGAAACAAGAAAATTCTTTATTTTCTTCTGGCAGTTACTTGGGAATCCTATTTAGTAGAGTACCCTTCTGGCTGCTTATATCTTGCATGGCTTCCATTTAAGGGGCAAAATAAGTTTTCTGTTTCTTTGCAGCCCCTACAAAGGAATCATTCCTTGCATTCAGGTGTATGACCATTATATTCCCTCCACGATAAACTGAACAATTTCATAAATAATTCCTGAGCTTAGTAAAACAATGTATTATCAGAAATGTTCAGGGTTTGACAAGAAGTGCCTTTGGGACACATGATTTTGTTGGAACAGACTACAGTAAGGCTTAGCTGAACCTAGGTAGTCTAGTCTCTGTCTTAGCATTGCTCTCTGTAGTGTTTAGTTATCACAGGCAGTTTATGCCAAAATCAGTTTATGCCTTTGGTTTTATACTGTGCCATACTTCAGTACTATGTAAGCGTGCTGTTTGAGAGCCCTGGTCTATTGAATCTTAGGATCCAGAAGAATAAGAGTTCCCCGCAAGGATTGCTTGAGAGAAGCAGGAAATGTGTTGGGAGATGTATGGATCAAAGAAGGGAATGGGACTGAAATATTGACTGCTACGACAATGTAGCAAATACAGAGAAAATGAAGTCAGTAGAAATGAAGGAGAGGAAATGAGAAAGGACAAGGAAATTCTAAATGAAATAAGTTACAACAGTAGGACACACAGGTGGCACAGAACTTGAGTAGAAGGCTGGGATGGGAAGGGCATCTAGGGACAGAGAATTGGTAAAATTAGTAAAACAGTATCTACAGCATGGAAGAAAGGAACATGGTGGGAATTGTGCGGGTAACTGAAGTGGTAACAGACACGTAGGAAGTGAAACTCCAGGGATTAGTGCTTTCGGGGCGTTTTGTATATAGATGTTACAATTTGGGGCCATCTAGATAGTAAGCTTTTCTTCTGGTTTAATGTTCACAGGGTCCAGCTAGCATGATGGCTTACTTGATTATTTCGGGGTTCTTCCTTACCCGTTTAAGACGACCAATTGGCAAGATGACTATTGTAGAGCAGAAGTACGAAGGGGAGTACAGATACGTCAACTCACGGCTTATTACAAACAGGTATAGATTTACTTGGATAGCAAGATATGAGTGACAAAGACATACTGTGGTATAGATGGAGAAGCTGTATGTTAACATATATGTTTGGGAAGTCTGATGCTATCAGTTCTGAGCAAAGTGTTTGCATCTTTATGCAGATTATTTTTAACTAACTTGTATGTTCATTATATTCTTAATTCAAAAGACAAACTGTAACTGGGGTATAAAAAGCTTATGTTCTCCTGTTGTGAAAATGTAAAGACTCTTACTTTCTAAAGTAATTGAAAGAGCTATATTCCTGTGTTTTATGGCTGATTCCTTCAAAGATTGATGTCAAAAACTTGTTCTTTTTTTTTTTTAGTGAAGAAATTGCTTTTTATAATGGAAACTTGAGAGAAAAACAGACTATTCACAAAACCTTCCGTAAACTGGTAAGACTTCTTTTATCTTTTAAAACATCTTAAGCAAAACTTCAATTAATTTTATAATGGTGATTCTTGACATATTTTAGTATAAATTGAATTATAGTGGCTTGATGTTTATGCTGCTACAGTTGTTAGATTTAAAAATGAGTAGGCTGTAAGCAGAACACAGGTTTCTGATAAAATGGTCTTTTTCTTGCCACTTACCTCCTTTTCACCATTTTCACTACAAAAACTATTCTTTCACTGTTCAGTTTCAAGTGTAGGTTGTGTTGATCTGGAGTGCAGGTCCTTGCAAGCAGGGACATTTGTGAAGTGCTTGTCACCATTGCAGGTGCACTGAAGTATCTGTGACTTGAGGAAAAATAACTGTTGGGAATCAAGTGTCTGTAAAATAATAAAAGATAATAAAAAAGGTACTGATCTAACTTGACTTTGTTTCTTCTGTAACTTACCAGGTGGAACACTTGCATAATTTCATCCTGTTCAGGTTCTCGATGGGTTTCATTGATACCATCATTGCCAAATGTAAGTGTTTATCCAGTGCTAATGGATTGCTAGAAATAACAAAATGCTTAACTTTAAAATGAGAATTCTTTTTTTCTTATTGCTTTAATTTATGTGTAGCTTAATATTTACTCTTAAACTTCAGACCTTGCCACTGTGGTTGGTTACCTGGTTGTTAGTCGCCCGTTTCTGAACCTGGCTGATCCTCGTCACCAGAACAGTACTCATGCAGAACTTCTGGAGGTAAATAGAACAGAATTGTATCCATTTCCTGGATTTAAATTCTGTTAGTCTCCATAAAAAACTTTCTTCTACTCCAGGATTACTACCAAAGTGGAAGAATGTTACTGAGAATGTCTCAAGCCTTGGGCAGAATAGTTCTAGCAGGCCGTGAAATGACAAGATTGGCTGGGTAAGCTTCAGAAGTAGTTGTGTAAAATTATCTTTCTTAAAGTTAATGTGGTCACTCTTTTTCATCTCATTTCAAGAAACTGACTGTAGAATTAAAATGATTTTCTGTGGTTTGTTCACTGCAGCACCCTAGAAATCTAGAGATTAAAAATACTTGACGCTGAAAACATATCTGAAGGTGTGATAATTATGTCCACTAGTAATTTCATATCTGAACAGTAGCAGCATACAGTTTGAATGTTTAATTGAAACAACATCTAAGAAGAAAAGTTACCAAATACTTGCTTATTACAGGAAAAGGTTCTTGAAAGTATTGTGAATATTGGACAACCTCAGTGCAACTCTAAAATGTTAACATTCTGTTTCTGTGCTGGGTTGAATAATTTTGTCATTTTGATAGTCTGAGAGTACTCATTAGAGCTTCTGCTAATTTCTGAAATTTCTAAAGATTAGTTGTAGTTAATTTTATAATTTTTTGTGTGTGGTTTATTTTTAGTTTCACAGCTCGAATTACAGAATTAATGCAGGTTCTGAAGGACTTAAATGGTGGCAAATACCAGCGTACCATGGTATCACAGGAAAAAGGTAGATATGGCATAATATGCAATATGATCCTCTCTGTGTAGTGTTCCAGTCTCTAACACTTTTTTCTTATTTTAAGATACAGATAAAAAGCAAGCTTTGCCTTTGATACCTGGATCTGGAGAAATTATCAACACTGATAACCTTATCAAGTACGTTTACAAAGTTTCCACAGCTCCAGTACTTTTAACATAGCCTGGAAAGACGCAAGTCTTTCACTCTGCCCCTATTAACAGGGGTTTTAATACACATTATTACAATGTGCAACTCCTGTTGTACTATAGTTTATTTACAAATAATTTTGCCTCACTGCCTTTCAGCATTTCTGTTGTGTAAGTCACTCCTTGTCCTCTCACGTTAGCAGAAGACATAGTGTGCTGTCTGGACTTAGCCTTTTAGTGATATTTCCAGCTGTCCTTTGGAATATGACTTCCCAGACCTTTTTGTTAACACTTCATCAGATTTCTTCTTAGAAATAAGTTGGTTACAGATTCTATTCCATGATATAAATTAGTGCTAAAATTCAGGGGCCAGTCTGTATTCAGCTTGTATATCTGCATGCTTGGACCCTTCACTGAGGTACTTAAGTAACAATCAGTTCCTCAGGTTTTTGCAGTTTGAGGGTCATGGTATTGACATAATAATGCTACCTGAAGACATGGAGTAAAGCCAATTAAGAGATGAAATAGCCTCAATCTGGACAATGTGGAAAGTAGATAGTGGAGTAGAGGGGAGTGAGAGGAGAAAGGAGGTGTAGCCTCAATCTGGACAATGTGGAAAGTAGATAGTGGAGTAGAGGGGAGTGAGAGGAGAAAGGAGATGCTAGAGTTACTTTTATTGTTTTATTGAGGGGGAAAAAAACACACCAAAAGCAAGGGGAAGGAGAGCAGAGAATCATTCATTGTATGTCCTAGAATTAATGGGCTACACTTCCACTACCAGGTTTAAAATGAAGAGTGTCTTTGAATGTAGGTTTATATCCACAGGGTGTTTTGGAGACTAAAGGCTTAGAGGGATTCAGAAAACAAATTATATGGAGACAAAAAACTACCAACAAACTATAGATACTTGTTAAACACTCAGGTACCACTTGTGGTTCAAGAACTTCCTTAGCTGTTAATTGCTTTTTATTTTAATGTTGCAACACAGGTTTGATCATGTCCCATTGGTGACACCTAATGGAGATGTTTTGATTCAAGACCTTAACTTTGAGGTAAGTTCCTTAATATCATAGAAAACGATATTCATCTAAAAGTTTAAAGTGGAGATGGTAATTTCAGAGGTAATCTGATTTATAAAGAAATGTACAATCAAAGATAGAGGGGTGCTTATATGGTGTGCTTAAATCTGAACAAAATTAATCCTCATGTTAGCTCAAAATGAGGAAATAAAAAGGCAATAAGCTATTTGCCCAAAAATGTTTTTATTGTTACAAGTGTGGGGGTTTTTTTCCCAGCTGCAGTTGGTGCTAGACTAGCTGGGAAAGACAAAAAACAAATGATTAGTGGAAATCACTCCTTGTAGTGTCAGAAAGTGCTGTGTACAAGCCTACAAGGATACCAACTTGCCTTAGGGTTAGCAGAAGCTTTCACCAGTACTTCCTCACTATACTTTTAATGAGTTTGCTTTGCATTTTTAGGTTCGATCTGGTGCAAATGTACTGATCTGTGGGCCAAATGGGTGTGGGAAGAGCTCACTTTTCCGTGTTCTTGGTGAGGTAAGGGAACTCGTAAAAATGAACAGCAGAGGCTCCAAAGCACTGTTGTAATTGGACTCTTTTTAGTCAAGTTTAAACCTTTTTCTTGTTGCAGTTGTGGCCTTTGTTTGGTGGGCGTTTAACAAAGCCTGTAAGAGGAAAGTTGTTCTATGTTCCCCAGGTGAGGTGAAGTATTGTAATAGACGATAGTTTTTCTCTTTCTCCCTCCTTTGGCTATGTTTAGAAATATTTGACCTACCTTTTTATTTCTAACTCTATCTCAGAGACCATATATGACTCTTGGAACACTCAGAGATCAAGTTATATATCCAGATACTTTAGAAGATCAGAGAAAGAAAGGTATTTCTGACCAGGTAATGATCATTAACACTTACTCTTCCTTAAGATGTGTAAAGCTTCAGATTTAAAAGTACCAAAACTGCTTTTAAAACCACTGCATTTGATTTAATATTTATCAAGGTTGATGGTACACCATTATAATAGTATAACCCTTTATAACCTTCTTCAGTCATTACTTCAAGTTCAGTTAAGCTCTACTTGTCATTTCTGTTTCATTAAAAGGTGCTGAAGGAATATTTGGATAATGTCCAGCTGGGTCACATCTTGGAGCGTGAAGGAGGCTGGGATATTGTTCAGGATTGGATGGATGTACTCAGCGGGGGAGAGAAGCAGAGGATGGCAGTATGTGTCTATGATTCTGTGTCTCAACAGTGTAAAACACTTAACAAATACAGGACCTGGTCAAAAATGTAACCTGAACTGTATGCAATTTCTGTTTATTAAATATTAGTATTTTACTTAAAAGGAACCCTTAAAATACGAAATACCTGAATACTGAGGGAAGAAACTGCCCAAACAAAAATAATGGTATTTGTATAAAAAATTTAATAGGAAATATTGACCTTTTATCACCCCTTACACTTTGGTTATATTAACAGAAGTTTACCAGTGGGTGCCAACCTAAAAGAAATACCACTGCCACAGTGAAATTTTGGACACTTAAGTTTTAGTTTAACTTGTAACCCTGCCTTGGTTGTAGTGCTATATCCACAGTAGCTTTTTGGTTTGCATTGCAGATGGCAAGGTTATTCTATCATAAGCCCCAGTTTGCAATTCTGGATGAATGCACCAGTGCTGTTAGCGTTGATGTAGAAGGCTACATTTACAGCCACTGCCGAAAGGTAAGCTCTCTGTTGCTAAAATTCTATCTCTCTGTGTTAAGAGGAAACCTAAAATGATACAAGGCACCCAAAAGCTTGGAAGGGCATGCAATGACCCTTTATGCAAACAATTCAATAATTATTTTGTAGCCTTAGGATAATTTAGATGTACATGTGGCCTCTGTGTATCAGAGAACTCTTACTAACTGCTAAGTAACCTTACTTTTCCAGATAAACTCTTAGAATGTCAAGTGAAGACCAGATAATCTGAAGTTTTATACTTTTTTTTGTCATTGTTCAAAAGCCTTCTTTTGGCCAGGACAACAAAATGAGAGGGTGGAAGTTAGCATTTCCAGCTATTTTGAGATATGAAAAGCCAAGCACTCTAGAAAGACATGATGATATTGAATATTCTTCTTCCTTTCTCTCTTAAATTCACCATTTCAGATTCTATGTAGTACAATGTGAAATATCAGTAGAATTCAATTTCACACCCTTAGCCTAGGAAAGAATGGACTTGGAATAACATTAATTGTTCAGCAGCGATATTCTCAGAATGCTAATGGAGCAGACCTGTGCATCCACTGAAACATGTACTTGAAACTTGAAGTGGGAACTTAAGGAGGGTCCTGTGGTAGTAACTTCACACTGGTGAGGACTCTGCAGAAGAACGGACATCATTTCTTCATTTTACCACATTAATATCAATAGCCTGACAACTTTCTAAGTCTGTTTTGCATATACTTGTTATTCTGTTAATTTGAATGTTCACTTGTGGTTTAGAGCTCCTGTTGCCAAGTGGCTAATAAATGTTCCTGGCAAATAGAATTCCTGGTTAAGCTGTCCTTGCAGGAAGAAAAAATGCTACCCTGCTTTATCATCAGAGCCATTTTGTCTTTTAATTGGTGTTAGGGATGCATAATCAACTGAGTTGCAAGGAAACTAAGGAAGATTATTCACCCTTAAATTGTTACTTTAGAATGTATTAATAGCTTTTGTGCTTTGGGGTGTTTTTGCTGTTAAAGTAGACTTCTTTTAATCAGCAGGTTTGTTGGTTTACCTGCCTTCTACCTTGCCTCCTTTGCCCAGTTTATGTTTTGCCAAACAACTAGGAGCAAAAGAATGGTGAAATCAATTAAGAGAAATACCTCCTGCTTTTAAACGTATTTATTCAACTGCAAAATCTTATCTAAAGGCTGCATATGTAAACTGATAATATTAGAGTCTGGAAGTTTGTGTTGATGAATGTAAGGTCTTCAGCTGATGCTGACAAATACATAACACCTAACACATGAGACAAATTAACTACTTTATTGTGTGTATTTTCTTCATGTAGGTTGGCATCACTCTCTTCACTGTCTCCCACAGAAAGTCACTCTGGAAACATCATGATGTATGTAGCCTTTGCTTTTGCTAAGGGTATCCATGGGTGGTAGGTGTTTTGTTGTTTGACTTTCAAGGTGTTCTCATTTTAGGTCCTTATAGATGATGATCTGTGTTATTAAAAATGTTTTAGTTTCATAATCCAGTGGCATATTTAAATATTCTTACTCTTCTAGTTATGAAAACTAACCAAAAGTCCTTAAATACCTCAAAACTATGGAAGGCTCATTAGGTACTTAAGCCTTCTTTCTAAGCCTCAAAAACCCCTTCATCCAGAATCCATTAAACAGCATGAAATTTTTGCTTTCAAGATACTTAGTATACCTATGCTTAAAAGTTAATCTATAATACATGGAGTTCTTTTCTTCCAAACTGAGATTTTACTATTGCTGTTACTTTTTGTGCAGAGAGACTGTATGTGTCTGTGTAAAATACTGAATTAATGCACAGGGGTGAATGTAACTTAAATGTATTATCACAAAGCCCAACATAGCAGTGTTAAGTCTAGCTGTGACCATTAGCAGACTGATGATACCCCTTTAGCTAGTTTGGGTCAGGTGTCCTGGTTCTGCTTCCTCCTGGCTTCCTGTGCCCCTCCTCACTGGCAGAGCATGAGACTGAAAAGTCCTTGATCAGGGAAAGCATCACTTAGCAACAACTAAAACATTGGTGTGTTATCAGTGGTGTTCTCAGGCTAAAGCCAAAACACAGCACTGCACCAGCTGCTAAGAAGGAGAAAAATGAGTGTTACAGCTGAACCTAGGACAGATACTAAGAGAAAGAAACAACAGAGTTCAGCTTCTTTCCAGAGGCAGTTGAATGTAATGAAATGTGAGGAGGAAGAAGCTAAAGACCTGGTAATTTTCAAGTGATTGATAACATATGCTCTTCTATTCCAGTTTTACTTGCATATGGATGGCAGAGGAAACTACGAGTTCAAGAAAATAACTGAAGACACAGTTGAATTTGGATCTTAAAGTCGTGAACTGAGCTGCTACAGAGACTGATTACAGGAAGTGTGTAGTATGGCAGACATTGTACAATACGAGTACTCGGCTTGTTTTTTAAACAAATTAACTAGGATAACCCAAAACAAGCTGCTAAGCATTTACTATTATGTAGGATATTGCTAATTGTGTATATGTTGGTTTAATTATTGATATGTACTAAGAATGTCCTTATTCTTGTGGTTTAAAAACCTGCCTAAATTAAATTGGGCTTAAATCAGTGTAACCTGATTCATCCTGGGATGCAAACCATTTGAAATCAGCTGATTTGACTTTTGTAGACCTTCTTTCCCTTGAGTGAAAAGCCCTGTTAAAATTAGGGTTGCTACCTCTCTTGTTCCTGCAAAGCAGTCTTGGATTTTTGCTCTGTTCTATGCATATTTCTGAGTTATCTCACACAGTGCAGGACATTCTCCCATCTTCAGATCTGTGCCCAGTTCAATGAAAGAGCCTTTTCCTTGACCAAGCCTTGTGATGTAGCCAATATGCCCTTGCTGATAAAGGATGGACTGAACCTTAAAGACAAAAGTAATTCCTTCTAGTAAAAAATTAAACTTGTTCTTTGCTGGGTTTTGGATTCTCTTTAACATCTGTTTGTCCATGCAATTCTCTCTGCTGCTCAGCAATCCTGTTCTCTTCATAATTTAGCAAGAGCTTCATCCATTCCCTACCCCAGCAGCACTTTTTGTGTCAGAGAAAGACTTGAGTAATGAAGAGTTGAGAGGAGGTTGAGGAAGAAAAGGAAAGAAAAGTCACGTTTCTTGTATCAGTCAATCTCGTGCATATTTTCAGCTCTGAAGAAATGAATGGCTCCCACAAGTAGAAACAGAGAAGAGAATGTGGGTCCAGTCATTCTTCTCTTGAAATCAGAAGGGGTTAGCATGGACTCAAGAACGTTAATCTGTGAAATAGCAGACTCCTGTCTGTCCTTTGTGTGTTCAGTCCTGTAACGCAGCAGCTGCTTTGTCCAAATTCTTCTTTTCCCTCTTCAGAAAGAAAAAAAGAGATCTCCTCATGGTTTTAGCTGCCTTTTGGACCTGAGATTGAAACTAAGTGACAGTGGGACTTGTTTGGTCTTCTGGGCTGTAAAGCCTACAATGGCGCTTTCATCCTTCATCTATATCCTCTTATTTGTCGTGAGGTTTCTTGATTTCTGATACAAGTTATTCACCAGTGATTCTCCCTGTTGTCTAAGGATCTGTAGTCCCTGCTGGTTTTCTTGTTCCAGCTGCCAAATCCCCTTGCAGAAACCAAACTCTTTAAACAGTTTACTGCAACTGTTTTCTCTACACAAATTATTTTGTGGTTGCCATGTGACTTTGACAAACATAAATGCAGCAAGGTGATGCTATTTTTTTGTGATCAGGGAAGAGGAAGGTATAACTCAAACTGAATCGCTGTTCAGCCTTTAAAACACAAATTACCAATACCTGTTGTTCAGTGAAGGTCTAGTAGTTTTTTAGTGTTCCATATAAGATATAATGTGGGAATGCACTACATGAAGGCATGCATAAAATATGCAATAAATCTGTTCTCTGTGCATCTTTTATCAAGGGTTTAGATTAAAAACAAACCCAATTTTTTATAGAATGGGTACGTACCTGGATGCACTTCGGTCTGTCAGTTTTTACCAGATTTGATCAGTCATCATCTTTCATGTTGAAATCACTACCTGTTAATACTTTTCCTTTTATCCTAGTCCTTTCCCATTCCTGTTAGTGCTGTTATTCTTTCATAGTACTCAAATACAAACAGCTACACTGGTATAAGAATCTAGTGACCACAGGAGATTCATAGTATAATGCATCAATGAAAATCAAAAAAGCCTCTCTGAGGTGTAATGTATTCAAGAGAGTAAGGTACCTGAGTAAATTTTCATGCTTGATCCACAAGAAGGCAGATAGATATCTCATTTTACTAATTTTCTTTCTGTTCCTTCAGATTCTCACATCAGCCATAATGTAGCAGGTAGCAGCATGCTGTATGTGAGGTGGCAGTCCTTTGTTAATGGTAACCATGACAATAGGGATGCCAGATAGTTTGTTGTGTGGGGTTTTTGGGGTTTGGGTTTGTTTCTTTTTATGAAAGTTCTCAGCACAAATGCAACTTCTTCTCTTGGAAGGGATCTTTTAGTAACCTTTTAGATGTACAAGTTTAAAAATCTCTAAAATGAGAAGGTTGCTGTTAACCTTGTGACTAGGGCAGGCTTTGCAGTGGAGTAGTGAACCTGGGATTCTTTAATGTATTTGAACACTGGCAAGCAAACCCCCACACAGCTCACTTCCATAGCACCCCAGCAGCCAATCCCAAGGTGCTTTACATTTCAATTGGTTAGTAACAGAATTGTGTGTAATCTCAGATTAATTTCAAATACTAAAATCAAATTAAAAATCCAGCTCCATAAGCAAGGAGGAATAGGTTTGCCTTTAGATGCCATGAAGTTCACTGGAACTGAGGATGCTAATACCTCCTTAGGGCCAGGACTAAGTGTTTCTTGAATATACTGGAAGGAAAGAAAAACATTCTTCTGTGCTTGATTGTACGAGAGGCTTCTAAAGAAAGTATAAACAAGAAT
Organism: Nestor notabilis; assembly: GCF_000696875.1. NCBI lineage: Eukaryota > Metazoa > Chordata > Aves > Psittaciformes > Psittacidae > Nestor > Nestor notabilis. Next base: position 2,252 of record NW_009933111.1, on the reverse strand, counting down.
GATGTTTTAGAATGATATTCTTAAAAGGCCTTACATTAAAGTATTTTGAGATAGACTTGATCTAATGAAAGATTGTAACAAATCTAATGACAATGCTCCAAGTCTCAGTTCTGTTGCAGAATTGCACTGTGATACTGTATTTTAGCTGTTACGTCTTTTTAATAGCACAAGATGGATGTTTGTACATTGGAATTCTGACCTAGCAAGACAAAGTACTGACGGGTATTTCCAGTCTCAGACGGTTGATGTTTTGAAGATGGTACTGGTAATAGTCAGATGGCTGCATTTCAACAGTGGTGGGAAACATTCCTGTATGTATATACTGTAAAGTGTTTTGGAGAGGGAATCGGCGCTATATAAATGTAAGACATTAAGTGCCTCAAATAATAATAAATCTAAAGATAAAATATATCTAGGCTTTTTATGTTTCTTGATGATGTGATTAGGGATTTTGTAGCAACACAGCGAATGCACGCTCAACAAACCTCAGGTTGTTTGATGAGTGGATCGTAGATGCATTAATCTGCTTTAAGTCTGCACTGGTTCTGACCTCTCTCACCATCATCCACTGGCCACTTATTTTCCCTTCAAGTTCATTGTTTTTAGAAGTGTGGGTCTGAATAAGGTTAAAATGTATCAGTACTTAACGTGGTGATTCTTTTGAGTGTTCTTTAATCTTACTAACTCAAGGAAAATGGGATAAGCACTCTCCACTGTTACTGTATTGGTGACTTTTAATGGTTTTCCTTTGGTGTGGTAGACATACAAGCTGTCAGGATACTTGAAACTTGGTAGTCTAAGAGTGAAACCAAGATATACCTGAATGCGCTGATCAACTGTTAACTCTGGGCTCTGCTACCCAGGTCATTCCAAATGCTTGGTTTGTGTGCCTCAACACTTTAATTCTTCCTTATGTAGAGTGAAAACATCAGTTCCTGGAACAGCAGAACTGAAGCCATGGATGAATGAATTCCAGCTGTTTCTCAAGGATCAATCCACCATCTTTTGAGGATGTTGAGGAGCCTTAGTCTAGTGTTTGAATTCTTCTGGGAAAAGTTGGCATCCTAGCCAGTGTCAGGGTCGAACTGGAGAAAAACCCAGTGTTGGACCTGTTTCGTTCGTGACTCCCAGAGTGAAATTAAGACACAAACGAGGTCAAGTACCATAATTGATCAGTTGGTTTATTGCAAAAAGACAACTATTAAAAAGGGATATTATTATTTAAAAAAAAAAAAAAAAAAAAAAAAAGACAGTGATAGGACAGATTGGAAAAAAGATAGAAATTAAGCAAGAATTTGGGTGCAGAGAGATGGTCACCACTGTGACAGCGGTGTCCCAGGGGTCTGTAGTCATTGTCCTTAGTGTCTTCAGGGTCTGCAGTCAGCATGGGAGGACAGTGTCCCAAAGGGTCTGTAGTACTCACCGGAGGTGGGTGTCCTAATGGTGATTACCTTTTCCCCCTTTCATTACGAGTTGGGGGAGTACCTCTGTTCTTAACGTCAGGTAGTGCACGTTCCTGGTGGAGCAGTTTTGCTGATCTTGCACCCAGCTCTTCAACTGCGCCTCTGCAGCAATTCCTGAGGTGATGGGTGGCAATTCCTCACACCGGTCCTTGAGATAATGGGTGGAAGATTCTCCTCTCACCCATCTCTCAGGTAGTGGATGGTGGAATCCCATCTCAGCTTCCCATACCAACGGACAGTGGAGTCTGATTTCAGTTCAGTCTCTCACAGCCAGTCTGCAGGGAGTGAAGGTTGGAATCCCATCTCAGCTTCCCATACCAACGGACAGTGGAGTCTGATTTCAGTTCAGTCTCTCACAGCCAGTCTGCATGCTGCAGGGATGTTTCTTGTCCAGATGTGGCACCAGTAGTGGAGTAGACACATGTGGCTGGACATCCCAAATACAAGATTACTTTTACACCATTTCAAAGTGATTTGTACTGTAAGAAAATTCTGGATATGCTGCCACTTCATCAGCTCTGTACTGTGTGCTAGAGAAGATGATGAATATGACTAGGGAAGAGAAACAGTGTGGCACGGAGTGGTACTGTGACACTTATGTGACAGGCTTTTTCATTCAGTCCTACCTAGGACTGATAAATGACCTATGTCTCTGCAGAATAGGGAATTCAATCTTCATGTTTCTTAAATCTATAAAGAAGACATATCCTGTGGCTTAGGAGTGGAGAGAAAGAACTAATTTAGTGATTCTTCTATTGGATGCAGCTTCCGGCACACTCGACAGATACC
>NW_009933110.1:48517-56523 GCF_000696875.1 Nestor notabilis | reverse complement strand
TGTGGAGGGGGGAAGTGGAGGTTGTCAGAAACTGTATGTAACTAAATAATTTTATTTACTTTCTTTCTGATCACCCAATGTAGGAAAAGCAAACCAGAAAAATGTGGCAAGTAGGAATCCAGTTTTCCTGCTCTGCTCTACAATTAGATGTTAAAGTAATCTATTTTCATACAAACGCACATACTTGCAACTTACTGTACAGGTACTTCTGTGGTTTTCTTAAGAATGCTTTGTATTTAATTACCTTAACTAGAATGCAATGCATTAGCTTGGACAACACACCAGCATATTCATTTTCTTCTGGAACCCTGAGTTTAACTAACATTAAAATAACATTGCCATTGAAAACACATTTACTGGAATTAAATTCCTTTTTTTGCTATTATGCTGGTAACAATTCTCAGGTCTTTTCTGGGTGTTAAAACCTTAATTCTACAATTTGTTGTTATATTTTCTGCACTGACTAAATAAACCACATAGCAGAATACCAGAATGAGACTGTAAATTCAGTAATTTTGTGTTTCTGGCTATATAAAATATACTAGAATCATAGAATAGTTAGGGTTGGAAAGGACCTTAAGATCATCCTAGTTCTAACCTCCCTGCCATGAGCAGGGACACCACACACTAAACTATGTCGCCCAAGGCTCTGTCCAATCTGGCCTTGAACACCGCCAGGGTTGGAGCATTCACAACTTCCTTGGGCAACCTATTCCAGTGCCTCACCACCCTCACCTTTATTAAAAGGTAATAACATCCAAAGTCTCATCAGAACAGGAATCACTAGTAAATTTACTATATCTGAATATACTGAATATAGTGATAAAAGACTGAAGAGTGACATAATTCAGTTACCCTGAACTCAGCCTACTGCTCTGCTTCTCACCCCGATGGGACAGCATCATTTCCCCAGGTGCCTGAGGAAACATTCCTGTTTCACAGCAACTGGCAGACTCGTGCGAGCACTAGTTCTAAATCCAAAACAACCACGATTTTAATCTGATTTAATCTGATCCATCTGATTTTGCAAAGCAATAATAATATGTAGAGAGGAAATAATAGTGAATGTATAAGGAAGCCTGACACATTTTTTTGTTTTTTCTTGTTCTTGTTGGTCACATTTTCCTTGATGTGCACATAAACAGACACTGTCATTTGGAAAACTGGCCATATGATAAAGCTGAGGTCCTTCAGTTATAAACATGCAAGGGGTCATTTTACTTAAAGCCATGATTTACTCAGATTAAAGACAGCAGAATAGATACTGGTCATTAGTCTGTACCCATTTAACAGACCTTATGTTGTTTGTAAGTTATCATTTCAGTTTTAAATTATTGCACTTCATGGATAATTTCCTGGGTAGGAAATCTGACCATGCAAAACTGCCTTATCTAGGAAACAAAGTATTACACCAATTTCAAAGAACACTGAAGTCAGCTTGCAAGGAAAGCTATTTGTGTGAGATGCTTTGATTTAAATTGCACTCCTACCAATACAGTTTTGGTAACCAAACAAGTGATAAACTTATTTTGTTTATAATACTGTGTTATAGAAAAGATTAATATTGCCTTGCTAACATAAGATTCACCTAACAGAACTGTCAAAGTCAGTCTCTGTGCCCAAGTACCTTCAACATGAATTCCTTGTCAGGGGTGCCAACAGTACAGCAAGCACAGCAGTACTTTCTAAAGTCACAAAACAATCATGACCATTTTTGTTTTCTTCTCACTCAAAATTAGAGCTATTCTAACAGACTTTTTTGCAGTCCTGTATTCATTTTATAGGCAGCTGTCATAAATGTAGAGTCACTGTATGACACACACACAGCCCTTTCCAGCAAGCTCAAGGGATGACTAATTAGCAAAAAGTCTTTTGTGGTTAATGTATTTTAAATCATGTTATTTATAAGCAAGCATTCATTCACCAAAACAAAAACTCACACTGGTCCAAGTTCTTTTGCTTTACTACAGTAGAATGTAAACTCCAAAAGTTGTAAACAAAATATAGTGAACACTTTGTTCATGACATGTCATGAACAAATTACCAAAATGTGTTGTCTCCTCAGGTGTCAGTTTTTCTCTCTTGCAGTGACTGATGGTTCCCAGTGTTATTACAGAAACAGATTGATCTTTTTAATGAGCTAGTTTAATAGACTCCAAAATCTCACCGTGGCTGCTCATCCGTGTCAGACCATATGCACCAAGAAAACATTCAGTAAAACACAAAGCTCTGCTGTCAGATTGCTCTATAAAACCTCACATACAGTAGACTTGGATATGCAGATAAATAACCAAAACTGGAAAATGCATATGCAAAAAAGGGTCGGAAATTATAAGCAGAAAAAATTACTGAATGTGGATTTTCTTTAACAAAATCTTACAAGGTGGATGTGATTATGTGCAACACACAGGTTCCACTTCCTTTGCCTAATTCTTTACTGCATTTTTACCTCTATTGGAATCAACAGTATGCAGTTACCCATGCCCAAAAGAAAAATGTAAATATGGAAGAATGTGTGTGCATATATATTTCTACTAAATACTAAAGGTATCATACACACGTCTGTATGTGATACATCTATGTTATGTAATATCCATATTACATACACATTATATACAACGTATGTGTGCATATACCATATCCTTTGAGAAGTGAAAAAGACACCACAATTTAACTTAATGAGTGACATATCTAAAAAAAAAAAAAATAATAATTATTCCAATTGCCTTGAGTTCCCCTGGAAAGATGTTGTCTTTTAGAAATTTTTCTCCATATTCTAGCAAAAGAGTCACAGCAAACTCTCCTTGCAAAGAATGCCTCCTATCTTCTACTGTATTTTTATTAGTATATTTGAAAACTACTTATATATCTAAACAAAAGGTATATATATTTCCAGATGTTTCCTTCTATTCCTCTGTAAACAATTAAAATAATAGTGTAATGGTATAAAGGCAGACAAGTATTTGGTTTCAAAAACTCAGTCTAGGCATGCTCTGACTCTGAGGACAGTTTTCTTGTGGTTGATTTACTTACATTATCCAAATTATAAGGTATGTAAACTCCCATTCAGTAAATTTAAGAATCTTTCCAATGAGATCTCGTCTTTTTCCTAAATCTGTAGTACAAATGTTCTTGAGCGCACGAGACAATTCCACCAAACTTGATTCAGTCAAAACTACCGCAGGAGTTTATGTTTTTCTGTATAGCTTTAATCATAGTCAGCAGAGAAGTAGGTCTGAATAACCAGAGACAGAATTGTTTGGTACTGCAAAAACACCCTTATTTTAAAGCTCAAGGCACAATTCCAATTCATGAGCTGGGCAGTTCAGTCTTTTATGACAGCAAAAATGTCCGGACCCAAAAAAAGAAAGTTGGTTTTTGTTTGTTTTGTTTTGGTTTTTTTTTTTTTTTAGATGCCTCTTCCCCAGAACTAAGGAATCTGATTTCAAGCAGAAATCGAGAGAGGCTGCTGGTTCATAGCTCTGCCACCTCAGAGGGTGCTGGCCTGTGGGACACCCTGCGTTACGGCCCCTGCCTGGACCCTGGGAATTCGAACACAGGGTCTTACCCACAACACTGGAAGTTAAACTTCAGTTGTGAAGCCAAAGAGAAGAGGAACTGAAGACTCCCCCAGCTGGATGGAGCCTCAGAGAGACTTCAGTTGTGAAGCCAAAGGCACTTCCTCATAAGCAAAGACCTCAGAGTTTCGAGAAAGCCTACATATTTTAACCAAAAAAGAAACTAAAAAGAAACACCAAGGACAAAATGCATAAACCAGAGTTATATCTCTCTAGGTCTAGGCCTCAGTTTTAATTAAAAGCTGAAGGCTGACTTTAAAATCCAGTATTCTTCTGATCTGCTGGTCCCCCTATGGGCTACTCCTATGTCCTTTTTGCTGTAAGACTATTAAAGGGTCTTTTCATTACTAAGTTCTTACACGAATCTATACCTGCATCACCCATCCTCTCCCATGCCACCAGCACTGAAGACACTGTACCTACTACAAAATAACTGAAATTCGGCACTGTCAAACTGGGTCTCAGTGGGGAAGGAGTGTTATTCCAGAATGTTACAGAAGAAAAACAAAGGAAATATTTTACTGCTCACTTTTCCTTTGTGGTCTTATGGGAAAAGCAAGTAATACCACTCTCTATTAACACCAGAAAGTGAGCTAGGGCTGTCAGGAAGGCACATCTTTCTCCTCCTCTGTAATCTCTGTCAAGCAAGACCTCACATTGCAAGGCTTATGTGATGACTTCATGTGTTCTGTCAACTTGTAGGAAAAGCACTGGACTGCTGACACTGGACTACAGCATGCTAATATTCAAGATGCACCAGATAATTTTAAGAGGCCTTTTTAATAGCCATTTAGGTATACTATTCTGCAAAGACTGAGGATATGTAGCAGAACTGCCTCAGAGAGCTAGATTTCGGCTTTGGAAATGTTATTTCTGCATAGAGTAAGAGACTACATGGAAAAAGCCTAAAAATTAATCATCTTTCTTGGATGCAATTAGCAGGTTTGTGTTAACACCAATGGCTGTTTCAGTTTGGTCTAGTTGCCAGGGAAAAATGGTGAAAAGAGGGCACACAGAAAAGAGCTGCTCTGCTGGTATCTTAATTTTCTTGCTGGTCTCTAGTGATTATCCCAGAACACAATCTAAAGCAAACTAATTTCAAATACTTTCACATTTTCATCTATCTAATGGCTGTGTTATTTTAATTTTTACTGTTCACTTCTGGCTATGAGAGCCTTCAAGTTTTACTGTGAGCTTTCAGACTTCGTTTCTCTTAGGTTTTTTGCTGCTTGGCCTGTCCTTACACGAAATGTCATCTGTGCAAAATTGCAAGCCTTCTTGAGTTTGCATATCCTTACCTTTTTCATTTAAAAGATAACTAGGACACTTGCCATGCATTGGGCATGCAGGAAGTGGCATTTGGCAGAATAGCATTGTAAAAGTTTTCCACATTATAAAATATATTAATAATATATTATATATATGTAGCTCTCTCTATATATATGTATGTCTCTCTCTATATATATGTATGTATATAAATGTACACATGCAATAGGACAAAGGATAATGCTTTTAAACTAAAAGAGGGTAGGTTCAGACTAGATATAAGGAAGACATTTTTTACGAGAGTGGTGAAAGACTGGCACAGGTTGCCTAGAGAGGTGATGGAGGTCCCAGCCCTGGAAACATTCAAGGCCAGGTTGGATGGGGCTGTGAGCAACCCAACCTAGTTGAAGATGTCCCTGCCTACTGCAGGGAAGTTGGGCTAGATGACTTTTAAAGAAAGGTCCTTTCCAACCCAAACCGCTCTATGATTCTATACACACATACACACAGAGTGGGGTGTGAAAGTCATGGTGGTGCTCACCTGTCTGGAGTTCGCCTCTTCCCGTTTTCGTTCACATCGAGAAGCAGCTCTGAGGAGTCAACAGGTGAGGTGGTGCTGGCATCCAGAAGCAGCTGTTCGTGCTGGGCGAGGTACTGGGCTGGGTTCTGCTTGGCTAGCCTTGCACAGTGCAGCAGCTCCCGCTGCAGCAGGGGCAGATTGGCCTGTAAGAGCATGGCACCCATTAAGAGGGCAGCTTGCAGGCAGTTTCAACAGAGATGAAACAGTAAAATAGGAAAGCAAAGACAAGACTGCTCTCATATGAACCTGTTGTAAGCAAGAATCCTCCAGTTAGGTTTGTGGTTAGGCAGGCAGCCTCCTTATGAGGTCAGGTCATGGCTGTGATAAGTATGCATGGAAGAATGGGAGTTTACTGAAAATGGAAAATAAAACTAAATGCTACGAGAAAACCTGGTCTGAGTTCTACATCTTTAAACAGGTAAAAAGTGCTGCCCTGGCAGATTTCATCCCTTTTCTTGAAGCCCAAAACCTGGCTTCATATGAAGCAGCAGTTTTCAACAAGTAACAAACCTTCTTCAATATTTATTTCCTATTCAGACTGCAGTTAGTACTTTGGAATCATTTGAAACCATAGGATCTGTGGCTTTATAAGTTGCCTCAGTCACTACCCTTCAAGGGCTTTGGGGTGTACAGGATTGCCTCAGTTTTCCCATTACACTTGCAGTTACACATCAAGACACAGATTACAACAAAATCTCACATTTCAAGCTTCAGTTAATCACCCGGTGGGCTATGACCTTCCTCTTAGCAAGATGCAGCTTGAAGTATTTTTAACCTTCCTCTCAGGGCCCCACTGGGACTTGGGTCATGAGCTGGAGTGTACCAGGACTCAGACACAGAGAACTGAAAACGCTCACTGATCCCTGGGTGGCAAAATCTGCCAATCAGCTGGGGCCATACTTAGTCATACTTCATGTCAGACTGGGACCAAGGTAGAACTGTATGTCCTTCCCCTCAGCGTAGACAGATAAACATCCTGAGAAACATCTTCCTTTCTTCCTAGCACACACATGTATCAATACTAAGACAGTCCAGTCATTTCTGACCTACTTACTTGTGCCATAAGGTGATGTGCCCTGACCTCTCTTGTTCCATGCCTAGTGCACAATGACTTGTTGCCTGGGGGTCAAGTATTGGATTAAATTTCATGACCTTTAGACATAAGACAAAGAACTCCAATGGTCCCCTTCGCTTTTGAAATAATTCCCATAGGGGGAAAAAAAAAACAGAAAAGAAAAAGAAAAAGAATTACTTTGCTAACATTATACAAATGGCAAATGTTCCAGCACCTGCTGCTGTACTATAGGAGTGGATCCACTATGCAATAAAAAATTCCAGAATAGGGTCAGTACATATGAACCTTTCAACAGAGGAAAAAAAACCCAGCAGCAATTGCTATCACTTATTCATGTTAGCATGGGAAGACAGATGGTTGTGGAACATGAAGTCTTTTCAAACCTCCACAGAACACAAATATTTTGTGAAAGTACCAAAGAAATACCTTCTTTTGGTTATCTGTCACATTTTTGTCCATGGCTACGGCATAACAGAGGGAGAGAGGTTGAATGCATTTGTGAGAATGGCTTTCCACTTGTTTTAATTTCATTGTTATTTTTCAAAAGCTCACAGAGAATCTAAGTCAAGACACGCAACCACCTGAACTGCCTCATGGAAGAAAAAGATTGGAGAAGTTTAATTATATTTACAAATAAGTTTCTGTGGAAATAATGGGATCAGGGCTAGCATTTTAGTAGCTGGAAGTTGTATCAACATGCTTGTGAGGTAGAATTGTGATGTCCCCACTTTGCAGTTGAGTAACCAACGAAAAAAGAAAGCACATTTTCATCACTGTTGGGGCCTGTAGGCAGACTTCTACACCTCTACATGTGAAAGATACAAACCAGTTTTTGACCAGGAGCCAGATATATATGTTAGAAAAACACAGACTGCAAACAAACGTGGTATTACTGGCTTACTTTACTTTATTGCTCTAAAATGTTGCACTTCAGTGTCTGGAATATGCTCCTACTCTTATTTTGGATTGGACCAACATTTAGATAGTATCTTAGCCTCCTCCATTAATTTTATAATCATACATAGGAAGAGGAGAACGTATTTTTTACCCAGCTGTCAGACCTGTTTTCCACTTTGAAATGACCTGTTCTAACCAGAAAAGAAAACGTTATCTCTGCACCTGCAAAAGAAGCTGCAGCTCCAAAAAGCAGTTTTATCATTTCAGTGCTCACTCCAGGTAATTAGTTAATAATGTTCCATTGTTGGATGTTCCTACTTTCTTTGAAACTTCAGCAACAGAAATATTTCAGTATTATAATTTAAATTAAAAAGGCTTCATTAGTACAATTAGGCTTTGATGCAAGTTTTCATAATTGCAAGTTTAAATAAATTATTTAGAGATGTATTTTTTAAAAAAAATTGAGACAAATTTCTGTTCAGAGAACCCGAGTAACTCAACATCATCAAATCATATATTGCTACTGATGCTTACGACATATATGCACAGCACATTTATTGAAGAAAAGAGCGTTGGCAGTACTGAACATGTACACCATGTACCACTTAAA
>NW_009933110.1:1017-43517 GCF_000696875.1 Nestor notabilis | reverse complement strand
GAAACTGCTTAATAACTTGTTCTTGATATTGATAAGAGGATAAAAAAAAGCATGCCACAAATTAAATTAAAATACTCAAAGGAAACCACCAGCACCTCAGCCATTCAGTGCCTGTTGCTTAGAGTAGTTTAAGCGCTCAGGTGCTAAGCACGGAAATGCTTTTACATTTCAAACATCAGGTAAAGCTGCTTTTCCCAACAATTTTTTTATTTTCTATTGGAGCCTCTTGTAATTTTGTTCCCAGTGCAGAAGTAGTAATTATCATACACACACACAAAAAATCACACTTTTAAAGGCACATTCCTTGTTGTTTGAGGAGGAAAACTACACTTTGCCTCTTGTACTTACGAAGTGGATTGTTTATAATGTTCTAGGCTATGTAGGAAAGTCATTACTTTGAAGCTGAGGGCATAACCATGAAGACCACATGCTGCATAGGTCTGACCAAGAGACTAACATGATATGGGGACATTCCCAAGGAAAAGATGATGGTTTGCTCCTCAGAGCTCAGATGAAAGTAGAAATCAACTGTAATTAGCAGTGGGCAAACACTTTTGATCTTAAAATCAAGGGCAAGTAAATCTCCCAAAGCCACCGTTAGTTTCTTTACTAGTTCCCCTTTCCACAGAGATCCATGTGACAAGCCAAACCACATTAAACAGGCATTTTGAGTATGGAGACAAATGGAGAGTAGGACTTAACTGAATTTACACTGCCTACATCAAACCTTTTGACACAGACTCAAGTGAAGGGGTACCCACTGCTGCCACATAGGTTTAGTAAAGATGCAAGTGGAGGACACCTGAGCCCTAGTACTCAACAGCACTGATAGTCTTTGCTCCAAATGAAGTCAGTGGTAACTGTAGCTGCTCAGACCAGATGTAAATTAGAGCACCACAACAGCATTTTTCCTGGTATGTCTAATTATTGCTGGAGAAGATACATGGGAGGCAACAATGTCTGGCGGAGAGAGGACTTTTCTGGGAATAAAAAGAATCCTGGGCCAGATTTACAACAATTTGCCTGTAAAACAGCAGCCCAACTTGACAGAGGCAGGTAAGAAAAAGGTGAAATTTTCATTCAGCCATACAATCGCATAGAGACAACCTTATAAATAGGGTGACTTAAGTAGCAGCAATGCACCATCGGGTGCCTCCTTGTTGGGGTCAATGAATACTGAGAAAAGGTTTTCCACTGTGTAACTGCAGTCCAAACATACATTCAGCTCATCTTTTTAACCAGTATTCTGCCGCTACATATGTAGGGCACTCTCTTTTTCCCAGCCAACTAAACTATGCAAGCCAAACCATATTTTAGTACATTATATATTTCAAGGATGTCTATATTAGGGATGTTGCCAGTGTAGAACGAAAATCCTTTCACACCATTACAGCAGAATACTATACTGGCAAAAAAAGTCAAGTCCATATCTGGTTGGGAATAGCTGTCACTTACAGGAAACTAGTCAAGTTACAAGTTAGCTCCAGCAGCAAGAGCTAGTGCTTCATTCTCACATGTTTGGTATCCTTAAAGTATGATATATGCAGTGTATATGACCCACTCTTGTATATAATAAACATGTCAAGTGTAAAGAGGGAAGAGAAAAATATCACAATTATTATATCATTGGATGTTTGCTTACCACAAGTCCTAGCACAAGGGTACGCACTCTCTCCCCAATCTCTGGTGAAATGTCATTGCCAAACTGCTGTAAGGTTGTAAGAAATCTCTTCAGTTTGCTGAGTTGCCTAGCTCCACAAGCTGGCGGTAACTGCTGGTTAGCCAGAGAGGAGGAAGAGGAAGAGGATGGCCCATTGCTAAAGCCATTAGGAGGAGATGGAGCTCCATTTAACGCTGTTGGTGAATGGCTAGTGCCATTGGTTACTGGAAGAAAAAAAGAGAGGATAAAATAGAAAGGGGGGCAAGGAGAGAGAAAGAAGAGGGAAATCCATCAGCTTATGTTTTCCATGCTTGTCCTCAAAATTAATTAAGTTGCACAATCAAAGATAATTAGCCTTTTGACAGAGCAACACTCTGCAGTTTATATTTATTTCCCAGTAGCTGGTACTGAACGGTGTACGGATTGGAAGTAACAGCAGCTGCCTCTTACACACCCCCCTCAAAATGCTCCTGCACCTGGAAAGCATCATTTGAATACTGCCTTTTTGTCAGAGGATTTTAAAAAGAGAAGGAGGGAAATGGAGAGAGAAGGAGCATGAGAGCATGTATGACTGAAGACAAAAAAATTGCTCCTTGGGGTAGAAAAAAATGTGCAGACATATTTCATGAAGCCTCAGTTTATCTCTGAATATTTTTACTTGTGTTTTGTACACACAACTGACAGCTGTGTTTATAAAACAGGACTTTCACGTTTTAACCTTACACCACCCAATGAGGAGGTTATTTTTTTTCAGATACATATTTCCTAGCTGCTAACATATGGAGCACACAAAGTTGTTTGTGCAGGTACAAATGGTGCTATGATCACTGTGGCCTGAAGCCTTGCAGCTAGAGCATGAAGCTAGACTTCAGAAGGCTTCTCAAAGACCATGAGCAAATCACTCAGTTTTCATGAGTGAGCCAATACTCTACCTCTAAAAGGAAAAGAAAGCATTTCCCTCCTGTTGCAAGGTTGCTGTGAGAACAACTGTTTGAAGTACTAAGTGTTCAAAATGTATGGCAATGAGATTCATGCAGACATACTGAAGACAACAGACAGTTTTTGGCAGTCATTTCAGTTTGATTCTCATCCACGCTCCAGAAGAGAGCAGAGAATCAAACTGAGGACATCCTTTTCCACCCAGGCTACTTGGAACAGCAACAGGCAAACACACACTGTTGAGGTTGTTTAAGTCTGACTTGGCAAAATGACAGCGAATGGGCACACAGTATGTGACTGCACCCAGCAGCAGCCAGCACCATGCTCAGCGGCCACTGCCCTGGAGAAATTTGCCAATTTCTTTTTGAGAACTCACTCAGAACCCATCCCCCCCAAAAAAACATTAAAAATAAAAAAAGCGTAGGAGTAAGCCTAAATTGCCTCTTATTTAAAAGCGCTAACAATGGTGAGCTAGCAACTTAAAGAACTTTCAATGTTGCTTAATGACCAGCCTCTCTGAAGGCACACATCCCAATTTTTGTCACTTTCTTTATCAGTCATCTTTATTGCTAGCCAGTAAGTCCCTTTTGAGGGTGCACACCTATTACTAGATTTAGATCACTACCCTATTACCAGATTTAAATCACTACTGCAATACTTTTGAAGGAGCTTTTGCCCTCCTGACTGAAGTCCCCTTCTGGAGCACCACAGAAAAAGCTATCTGAATAGCTATCTAGTTTCCGCTTTATCCTAGTTTTTGGTTGCACATTCTAGCTGCATGGGCTAGGGAGAACAAGAAGTGGAAAAAGCAGAAATAGAAAGAAGCTGGTCTCAGCAAGTTCAGCTCCACATGTAGCTCCAAGCGCTGCCATAGAGTGAGGTACCTGAGTAAACAAATACATTGTGACTGCAAGGAACTTGCATAGCCAAAAGTCATCATAACATGAGCTTAGTAAATGAGGATTAGGAAGAACAAGACTGTGTCATGTTCTAGCCTGACAGCACCCAACAACTCGGTCATTGATATGGGGTTGCTCTCAGCAGAGGGTCTTGGGGCTATGATCAAAAAAGCACAAAACAGTGGAGTTCATTACCTCAGATAGATAGGAAGAGGAGAAAGGCAGGTAAAATTTCTCCCACAACAAAAGAAATAAAGAAATACTCCCCAAATGCAGCTTCTCTAAAACTTTTTTTTTTTTTAATAGTCCACCACATAGTAGTAATTTTCTCTCCTTTGTAATGTCTGAACTTGCCAACTGGCAAAGATCTACATAATTTCTAAAACAAACCCACATTATTAATAAAACAGAATTTATCATTTAACATTTCAAACTAATATATGTCAAGAGTTTTTAACAGTCTAAATCAAAGAAAATAAGCTATTCTTGACCATAAAACAAGTATGATCTTCCTGGCCTACAAGCGTTCCCACTGTAGCAATAATAACTGTAACAGACACTCCAACAGAAGTATTATTTACTGTACAAGCTGGAACCACTAAAGACAAACTCCAAAATCTGACAGGGTAAAAAAAGGCAATTAAAACTAGACTTTTTTAGACTTTTTATATAAACAGCCCCAAAAATTCAGCTATGGTTCACACACCTTTCCAAAGCGCTGAACCCAACCATAAACAAACATCCAGAAATCTTGTGAGTTACAGTGAGGATTATAAAAGTGATTAAGGAAGATCATTGTCCTATTCTTTTTATGATTGCCAAAGATAACCCTGAACTGTGCAAAGTGCATCATATTTGAAAGCTTAATCTCTAAGAACCCCACCCTGCAAAAACTTAGAAACAATTTAACTTTAGACCAGAGCAGCTCCTAGGATGATTCAGGTGCTGGAGTTAAGCAAAACAGACAGATCTGTGCAGGATCAGGGTCACTGGGTTAAACTTGAGTTTACACAAATAGCTGGCACAAACCCTCATCACTGTTTAAGTTGGATGTAAATTGTCAGGACAGAGTTCCCTGGGAGAAGTGGTACAAGGGCCTCCAGCTGGACTTCTGCATTAGAGGTGAGTTTTAAATAAGGCATTTAGCAGACAGAAAAGGACTAAACAGGCACAGGAAAGACAAATAGAAGATGCTGCCTTCATTCTGTTTAGGCATATGCATTCGTATTCTACTGTTCTAAAAATGTTTTATTTAAAATGTGAAATGTAAACACATTCTCATGTTTATACTATTACAAGGCAGTATAAAAGAGACCAAAAAATTTGCAGCTAAATCTTGGTAAGAGAAATGTGGATCATTTCATGGCTGTGAAAAGAATAGTCCAGACAACATGCCAGATTCAGATCTCAGTTACACTGATATGAATGCAGAATAATTCCATCAAAACTAGTTGAGTTTCTTGTGTGTTTACATCGATAAACTGAGACAGAGATGCAGCCCCAAGTAAAGTGGTCACAGATTAGAAATCTCTAGATAAAACAGTTAAAGGCCTTTATTTTGGGGTTTATATCAATATTAACTAGACATTATACAGCATTTAAATGAGAATTCTTCAATCATAAGTGGGACGAAGTTTGGTTTTTCCATGAATTATCCCCCACTTTAAAAATGTATGCAAGCAAACCCCCCAAAGTTTCTATAAAAAAGGGAAAAGGGTCCTTTAAACAACAGAATGGCAAAAAGAGGTTTTCCTTCTCACAAAGACTGGCCTGAGCATTAACTACATGGGAAACCAGTGCTCACTGCTCTTTAACACTGTGGCCAAGTTATCAGCGAAATGACACAACTCTGAGCTGAATGTTTTAATACCTTAAAGATGCATTAATCTGTTGCAATCTTAGTTTTGCTTAATTGTTTTATTGCAGTACAACTAAATGCTGCTCCCACCATATCATGCATGTTTACCTTCACATGTTTTGCTTTCTTACATAGAGAATAGAAAGAATATGGAAGAAAATGAAGAAAATAAGTCTAATTACACGTTGTGGGCGTGAATGAACTGGTTCTTGGAGCTCCTTGGGTAGTGGGAGGAGGTGGCATGGCTGGAGGTGTCAGCCTGGATTGTGTCTTCACATCCACAGGTGAGTCTGGCATTGTGGAATGCTTCTCAGTGCGATCTGCAACATACACCACAGGAACACACTGGTTTATTTCCCCAAGCACACCCCATGTTACAAAAACTTAAAAGCTAATGCAAGAAGTGAGCCATTTCAGCATCTGCTGCAAAAGATTACACCAGATTATCTACTCCAGTGTGCTCTTCCCAAATTACATCATCTAAACCTTACTTAAGAACGTGTAACACAGATGGCAAGATCTCATTTGTAGCGGTGCTGCATTGTCTTTTGTTTTTATTTCTAGCATGTGCAGATGCTACCTCCCAAGCACTCCTGGAGCTGCAATAATGCCACCTTTCCTTCAAAACTCTCACGTTAGCCAGGAGGAAAAAACAGATGAAGAGACAGGAAGGTAATAAATCCCCTTACGACAACTATTCCAGAACTAAAACCTGAAGCTCTCTAGTACAGATGAGATGCTGGGTGGGATATTGGTTGAAGCCAGCTCTCTTCATGTCTCTTCTTGGTAACACCTGCTGCCCTCTCCATCACTTCTCTTTGTAATCATGGAGAGATACTTATGTTAAATACCGCGTGCCTCCTGGATCACTTTACTACCCTGCCCCTGGATATTCTTACATACACCAGAAAAATAAACACAACGCGCCAAAATGGTATGTCAGTCATCACACATACATACCATTGGGGTTTTTTTAAAGCATCTAAGTTTCCACCATCGCACATTAAGAAAAACTTTAATGTTCAAAACCTGCAAATAGAAACATACCTTCTCAAGAAAACAAAACAAAAGAGAGAAGAAAAAAAAAAGCAGACAACCTAACAGTCCTCTTGCAACTAAAGATCTTGAGATGCAAGATATTTGATATGGAAGCTATAGAAGTATCTTCTTTTTCCAAGACCTTTTTGGACACCTCTGTGTTAGAATTTTTAAAATCCCACCCAAACCCTTATGTTTCATCTATCAAGAACGGGCAAACCATGACAACTTTTACCAACTGAAAGCAAAGTTAAGGCTTCCTTGCTCATGACAGGAGTTTAGCAAGCCATCTTGAGAAAAGATGAGTAAAAAAAAGATGGGCATTCAGTTAAATTCTTCCATCCTTTCTTGAGGGGTCAGGGTTATTTATTTTATACACTGTCCTACACAAGTCTTCCTGAACTCCATTAAACTATCTTGCAAAGCAAGGAAGTGTCGCTGCTGATAGGCAAGCATGTAAATCTGTGGGTTTTAATTCAAGACAATAGCAAAGCCCGCCATATGCTATAAATTCCATCACTCCCTTTTGCAATGTGTTTTTCCTTCTTACTAACAATTTACAAACTTCAACCAAAAATCCTATCTAAAATTTGCCCTGAGAGACATTAAGAGAAACAAATGCAGTGCACACGTTTAACAAAGGAAGGGTACGTTTAAAAGAGCCTTAAAACACTTAATTATCAGAACACTTACTTATCAGAAAGTAAAAAAACACAACCAAAAAAAAACCCCAACACCTACCTCAAAAATTAACAACACAGATATCAATATTTAGCTGTCTGAAACTGAGGAAAGTGAGGAAGTATGTCTCAGAGGTGCAGTGTGTCAGGTATGCAATTATAAAAGCCATCTTCACCATTTGTAGAAGTGCCTACAGACAATGCTTCAGTTCTCAGCTAAAGGGAGTAATTTAATGTAGAATTTAGAGGCAACTTTGGAGAAGATGAGCAGTGAAACACTCCCAGAACAGGATGAGGGGAACACAGGTACAGTATTACAGGATCTTCAGTGTGGATCTAAAGTTAGTAAACCTCAGCTGTGTAGGGAGGAACAGTATCCAAAATGATTAGCTTAAATATTAAGGCTGCTACACAGGTGAGATTTGATTTGCAAATCAAGCAACAGTAAATTATTACATGCTGGAAAACAAAAGCAAGCTTTTAAACATATTCTATACAAATTTCCTTTCTATATCATTACACTTAAACAGTTAAATCTGTATCTTTAACAAGTCATTCATTTAATATAAAGAACTATGAAAACTCATCTTGAAATGTTAATTGCTTCCTTAATAGCCGAATTCATCTTCCACTCACCTCAACCAACCTCAGCAACAAGGGAATAAATAGCTTTCAGCTCATGTTGCAACAGAGGGAATTTTTTTTGGAAAGAGGCACAGCAGTGAGCCCAAGCCCTCCTAAATAAAGGCAAATATTTCTGCCATGCCAAGAAAGGAGAGAGAAAGGGAGGCTTGCCAGAGCTGGTGGGGAGATAACAGTGGGAACTGCTGGTCCATCTGGTTTTCATTCTGCTAACACTCACATTGAACTGTTAAGGAAGGCAGTCCAGGTACACAGATTTGAAGCATGTGGGAGCGCAGACACAGGCACAGAGGAGATGGAGGTGGGTGGAAGAAGGAGTGAGAGAAATCAAGCTCTTCTAACAGTCTGCTGCTCGCAGCGAGCAGGCACAGCCTGTATCCTCCAGTTCAGCTGTTGATAACTAAAAGCGATCCCAAGCCTGTAACCAACCACACGGTTCCTGCTCCCCTCCTTTGTTACATTTCAAAGTTCATATTGGAGGGGGGGAGCCTTTCCCAAAAAGCTGGCAATGTTTTGTTACTTAAATTGAACACGGTAGTGGGAATTAATGTGTTGGTTTTGCCCTCCAAATTCAGACTGCCATTCTACTGTCATCCAACTGGTTTCTACTCCCTCGAACAGTGTCTGCCACCCAGTTTGCAGATCGCTGAAATTATCCTGTACTTCTCATATACATCTAATGACATTAGGCTTGATTTTCTCAATTACCTTTCTTTGGACCTCTGAGAGGTAAAAATAAAACCGCAAACTCTACAGGCCACTTACCTCTGTTTAACCTCTCTCCCCACGTTGTAAAGCCCCAGACCCCACTCTGCTACTATATGATCACGGGGCGGACAGATTTATCTCTGGTTGTCCGTACGCTCCCCAGGTCTGTCTTCTGTAATGAGATATAAGGCTGCTTTCAAGCACACCTCTAAACACTTCTAACCAGGGTACAAGATTATCTTGTCAGAGCACAGGCTCCTTGGGTGGCAGGGGGAGAGGACTTTTGAAGCAGTACAGGGCAAAATGCAAAGCTCTTCCACGTGCTTGGAAGACAGCACCCCCACCACACCACCCAGGAGAGCAGCCTTTACATTTCACTTTTCCATCCTCCTCAATAGCAAAAGTCCTGCAGGAACCATTCTGCTCTTACTGCTGCTATTTACCTGTTCCCTGCCTCTACAGCTTTTTCCCAAACCTCTGTGGGAGCTATGGGGCTGGAAATACCTGCCCACAGTGGCTCTGCACTTCTGTCCCACCACTCACAATCCCAGAGAACCTCAACAGTTCTGTTTTTAAGAGATAGGTCTCTCAGGGGATAGAGTGGTGATGGAGTACAAAGCAGAGTCATCGCTGATAAAAGCCTTACCAGTTCTTGTGATCTGAACTCCTAAAGCTTGTAGTGTCTGATACTTAGCCTAGAGCTCTAGCTTCTACAAATCATTATTTGTTTTTAATTGAAAAAAAAAAAAAACCCCAAACCAAACACCTCCCCAAAATACAACAAACCCAAAACCTAATACTTTTTACTCTAATTGTTGAAAGATAGCTTGATATGACAGCTAAAGGCAAAACAGTATTTAAATCATATTCACACACCAAGTTTCCCCTAAACCATAATATTCCATGATGTTTTTTAAGTATAGACATTTTTGACACAAACTCCCAGTGGTTATCCTACTATCCATACATTCAGAGGTGATGAGGGTTCAGGAGACAAAGAAAGAATCCATCAAGAGGAAAACATCTTTACGTGTGAAAACCTGCCTGTGTAACATTTCATGTACATTTGCTCTAGTTTTGTAATACAGAAGCACATATATTGCACTTTGCCTGAAGTCTGGAAGAACTTTAAGGGAAAGTATGTCTTAAAATTGCTTAGTTTCTTGAATTCACAAACATTTTTATGCTTGCCTGTCAAAAACAAGCTCCCCATTTGCAAAGCTAGTTCTCTCCATATTTCTTTTTTTTCCCTGTTGGATTCTGTCATTTCAAACAATCATCCTGAATGGGCAGGGACACACCAGAAAGTTTCATCCAGGCAGTATCCCACAGCACACACTTCAGAGCTCAAGCTGTGCATACATAGAGAGAGTAACTTCTTTCAGGTGCAAAGATTTCTTCCACTGAATCCCTCTAAACAGTGACAGACTCGCACTCCTTAGCCCAGTTCAGATCAAATGGGCCTGAAAAGAGAGGTCCCCCAAACCAGGGGGAAAAGGAGACATCTGCAATTCATTCAGCAGTGTTCGCTGCAATCAATTCAGGATGGAGATAGATGGTGAAATAATGGTCTAGTCCTAATCCATACACACAACCCACTGGTGCAGTAAGAGACTTAGAATAAATTCAGAAAATATGTTTCAAGTATGCAGAGATCTATTGCATTTTCTTTGGAGTATATTTTTTTATTTAAAGAAAAAAAACTCCACCAAACGTTTTGAAATATAAATTATTGAATCTCCCTTACAGCACAGAGTGAAGAACTGTGATTTTACCACAGAAGTATTTTGCTTTGTTTTAAATTAAATAATGTTGTAAAACCAACTTTAAATTGTGATATTTTTTCAGTGGATGTCTTAGTTCATGAAACTATACTGTTCTTGTCATTCATTCAGTTTTTATGGCAGGAGTTGTATTTATCACTGTGTTTAGCTTTTAGGTGAGTGAACACTGATATTTACTGTATGCACAGCCAGCTTCTGAAGATAAACAGGGAAGAGACAAAGTAAAATATGCAGGAGCAGGGGCAAAGAGTGATGTGCTTGTATTCAAACTGATTTACTTTATTTCCTGTACCCTAAAAGGTTTAGTCCATTTTTAAAACAAGGCGGTCTTTCTTATATGGCAACATTTCAGCTCACATGGCACCCTTCCAAGTCTAACGCATCAAGGAAAGCTGATGTATGGAACAAAATATGGAATATATAAATACTTTACTGATACCATTTCAATAGCCAATTCAATGTCAAGCATTTCTAGGAGTGGTGTGTTTTCAATTTCCTTTTTTAAATGAAAAAAAGTATGGTATAATATGCTGTGGCATTTATTTTACTTTTAGTTAGTGCAAACAGTTCCAGATGTATATTCAGGCATGAAAGATTCTTAAAAGACGCTCTATATTGATTGTACAGTACTTACCACTTCTGTGCCAACATGTTAAAAATAAAAATAAAACCTGCCAAATTAAAAGAGCCCATTGTCTTGTTTCCTCACAGAAAGAACAAACCCGTGTATGACATGGGATTAGAACCTGCCTCCACCACCTCAATTTATATGAATGGAGACCTAAATCTGTGGGAGTTAATGATGGTTACCTAGATGGCATTGGACTAATTTTGGTTATTTTGAGAGGGATAACATGGAAGCTGCAAGCAGGTAACTGCAGAGTCACAGTTGTGATGAACTGGGAGTCAGAAACCCACAAGTCCACCTAAGAGGTCAAATACATCCATAATGCTATCATGCTACAGTCAGTAAAGAACCTTCTTTCCTTCAGATTTGGCCAAACCAAACCATGCAGCACCATTACAAGGCAGTGCTTGTGGAGATCCACAATTCCTGACTCTCAGACCTGCCACTGCACAGAGCAGGACAAAAC
Organism: Nestor notabilis; assembly: GCF_000696875.1. Lineage (NCBI taxonomy): Eukaryota > Metazoa > Chordata > Aves > Psittaciformes > Psittacidae > Nestor > Nestor notabilis. The sequence continues at coordinate 32,215 of NW_009933110.1, read as the reverse complement.
TACAAGGTACCTGCCTTGGTTGAAAAGGTCTCGTTCAGGAATGCACAATATGACCCTGCTATATATGGTACAGCCTACCCACCCTGTGCACTGCACAACATTTGGACAACAATGCTGAAGACCCTCTCCAGCCAAGCATGCCTGGGACTTGTTTGAGACTGGTCCAGTCTTCATTCCATTCATCCTTTGGTCCTTTTGACTTTTTTTTAAAGAATAAACAAGGACCTAAACACAATGGTTGGTTTTGTGCTATAAACAACTGATCTCAAACAGGCATGATACAGGCATAACTTTCTGTCAGCCCCAGATACAGTCATGTTATTGGCCTAGAAAGAAAACATCATCCGGTTTCCAGCTCCCCAGTGGACAACTTTTACTCCCTAGATGATTTGCAGAAGGGCGGTATCAGAAAGCAGCTCAGATACTCAGACTCTGTCTTTTGTCACAAAACATTACGCCTGCAAGCTTTATCCACTAGGAATGAGCATGTGTGGGGGGCAAGTGGTGAACATGCACAGCAAAGTTTCCAAGACAACATAACATTTCACTGCCCCTTTAGCATGCTTGGTATGAAGCTCACATACTGAAGATGAACCCTTTGCAAAAGGCAGTATCACAACTTTGCTGCAGTCTTATCTTGGTTCTCCTCTACTCAGATAGTTGAACAGTTCATATCACCAGCTCTTCTTCAGATAAATGAATAGCACACTCAGTTTGCCCATTTCTTCTCATTTAATATTCAGGAGCTGGAGGAAATTCTGCATCATGGGAGTTCACTGAAGTTATCTCAGGCCAAGCTATCAGAGCTTTCTTCAGATGTGCTAAAAAAAGCCTTGAGAATAATGCAATCTCCACTCTGTCTCGCAAAAGCTGAAAGGGATTTTTGTGCTACTGTCTCCCGGTCTTGGTGGGAAAAGCTTGTGGATATGCTGGAAGGAAGGGATGCCATCCAGAGGGACCTTGGCATGCTTGAGAGGTGGGACAATGCCAACCTCATGAAGTTCAACAAAGTGAAGTGCCAGATCCTGCACCTGGGTTGGGGCAATCCCAGGCACAGCTACAGGTTGGGCGGAGAAGAGATTCAGAGCAGCCCTGCAGAGAAGGACTCAGGGCTGTTGTCAACGAGAAACTGAACATGAGCCAGCTTCGGTGTGCGCTCACTGCCCAGAAACCAACTGTATACTCTGTATTCTGGGCTGCATCAAAAGAAGCGTGACCAGAAGGTTGAAGGAGGTGATCCTGCCCCTCTACTCTGCTCTCATGAGACCTCACTTGGAGTACTGTGTGCAGTTCTGGTGTTCTCAACATAAGAAGGACATGGAGCTGTTGGAGCAAGTCCTGAGAAGGGGTCATGAGGATGATAAGGGAGTTGGAGCACCTCCCGTATGAAGACAGGCTGAGAAAGTTGGGACTGTTCAGCCTGGAGAAGAGAAGGCTGCGTGGAGACCTCATAGCAGCCTTCCAGTATCTGAAGGGGGCCTGTAAGGATGCTGGGGAGGGACTCTTCATCGGGGACTGTAACGATAGGACAAGGGGTAATGAGTTTAAGCTTAAACAGGGGACATTCAGGTTAGATACAAGGAAGAAGTTCTTTACTGTGATGGTGGTGAGGCACTGGAACAGATTGCCCAAGGAAGGGAAAAATGCTCCATCCCTGGCAGTGTTCAAGGCCAGGTTGGACAGAACCTTGGGCAACTTGGTCTAGTGTGAGGCATCCTGGCCCATGGCAGGGGGATTGGAAATAGGAGATCTTAAAGTCCTTTCCAACCCAAACCATTCTATGATTCTATGATTTTTATCTGACATGGCCACTCCTTGTCTATTGGCAAGGTTTCTCCCTTACAGCACTTCATTTATTAGTCAGTAAAATGCAACCTGTATAAAGCAGGTGAAATGACAGACAATGTTTCGCATCATGTTCTTCATCCATAACAGTACCTTGTCTCGTCCTACCATCATGAAAACAAACTAAAACCACAGAAGCACTCTGTTTTGTTTCAGGTCTCTAGCCTGAGAGGTTCTGACTGGCAAAACAGTGTGTCCCATGCTCATGGCTTAGCAGCTGAAAGGCAGATATTTGTACTTCTTATCAAATAAGCAAGGTATTATTTCAGTCTCAGAACTGAGACAAAAATGTTATGTCTTGGCTTTCTCCTGACAGAAATAAACTTGTCTTGCCATATCGTTTCATTTTAAAAGATGGAAAAAATTTAGGAAAATTTTATTTTTCCTCTCATTTAGATATTAAGAAGTTCTTTACTGTGAGGGTGATAAGGGACTGGGACAGGCTGCTCAGAGAAGCTGTGTCTACCCCATCCCTGGCAGTGTTCAAGGCCAGGCTGGATGGGACTTGGAGCAATCTGGTCTAGTGGAAGGTGTTCCTGCCCCATGTCAGGGGGTTGGAACTGGATGAGCTTTAAGGTTCCTTCCAACCCAAACCATTCTATGACTCAACGATTTGACATGTTTTCATGGTTTCAAAAATATCATAAATTCACTTTCAGTTTTTAAAAATTAAAAACTGACGTTTGCCACTATTGTACTTTTTTCAAATGCCTCTTTTCTCCTTCTCCCTTCCTGACTTTGCAAATTTTACCGTGTAAAATCATTGAACATACAATAGAATGCAAGGAGAATACATTCTAAATCTAGATCTAATACCAACATAATGGTTTATAAAATACTTTAACAAGAACAGACAAGCAAAATAAAGGCCAGTAGTGGCAGCTGTCCTAAGTTTCCATAAGGCCCCAGAATATAAAGTCTACACGTTCCCCTGTCATGGTTGAACACATAACAGTTGTTCTGTAATAAAGGCAAAGACAATGCAGATTTATTCTAAATATCCCACAAAGCATCATGAAAATGTGTCTATGTATGCATAACTAATGCAGTTAATAAGCAAATAGTCCCATAATCAGGACAAGCTACCAAAATAAGAACCGTATGTTTTGATTGGTTGTCTTTCACATCACAGGAACTATTACTGCTACTCCAAACTAGCTCCCAAAATGTTGAGGCCCGAGTGAAGTTAAAAAGAGGTGCCCACCACCTCCAGCATGAAGAACCGAAGAACAAAACGAGCAACTGCTAGCCAAACCCACTCCCTGCCCCCCCCCACCCCCCATGAGCTACAGAGGTGACAACCCCTCCACATTAGCAATCACTCCTTTCATTTCTCCTATACTTCCAGAGGAAACCACTGGGGTGTTTTCAGATGCAGCTTCCCAAATTCTCCCCAACCAATAATTCATTTCTTTTTTGCACCATCTTCTCTGGAAGATCTACCCTTGTCAGGATTGCATCTAGTTCGACTATTAACTACAGAAGAAGTTAGACTGACACATAAGAAACTCAAATGCTATCAGCAACAAACTGGTATTGTTTATATGTTCTTACTGTACTCAACCACACATAGCACACGTCCTTCCCACCAGAAGAATATTTTCTCTCTCAATGCCAATTAAAATTCCCAAACTTGCCCTCCAGAGCATATTTATATTTTTAATCCAAAGTTTGTACAGTTCTAAATTAACAGTAAATAGTTTGTTATACACTGCTAAAAAAGTCTGAAGCAAAATAAATATGAACTCCCTTAATTCAATGCACTTACATAAGGTATAAAGCATAGCTGTACCCATTTTCAAGAAGTCCTAAGAGAATATTGATAGCAGTATTCCATTAGATTTAACTAGAACCGAAGCCTCCAATACAGACTAGATAAAATAATCTAAAATAATTTAGTTTCAGGACAACTTTAGGTGTTAAATTACTCCGACAGCAAAAGTTATTATGGCTGTACTTTTTAAAGGCATTGCTTATAAACTTGCCAATCTTTTAGTCTCAAAAAGAATCAAATATGGGTTCTACCATCTAACACACATAGCTAAATTAGCAGACTAGATTTCCCATATAATCAATGAAAAGAACAGTTAAAGCCTCTAATTTATTAATTCCTACTGCTGCTAAGTCAGATGGTATGAATATTCCCATTTAGATATAGGCCCTTTGCCTCTTGAGAACCAGAGGCATTCGGACTGCTCTAACAGCGTGGCTGGTGCACACGAGAATTGGTGATCCTCTGTCACCAGGTATACTGCCTCTTTGGTTTCTATTCAGTCAACCAAGACCACCAATGAAATCCACTAATGAAAAATACATAATGAAACCTATTTCTCCCAGAAACCTTCAGTCATGTGCTACCACTGTTACTGCCACTCCCAGCAATGGAAGAATGCAACTTAGGTTTTTCCCCTATCTCACTACTGACAATCTTCAAGTAGTCCAATTTATTACCCTAATCAGTGCTTCTGCATTTGTGGAAATGCACACTATGGAAGACTATCATCTCACATGATCGGATGATGCCATTAAAGACATCTTGTGTTTACATGAGTGACTGTCTAGACAGAGTGTGAGAAAATGCTCATTATTAGAATTAGAAGTCAGCTCCTTGATGCTGCATGTCACACCAACTGTCTTTTATTTTGGGCACGGGGTCACACCTGAAAGCAGCAGTGAGAAGGTGGGAGTGGGGCAAGAGCCTCAGAAACTTCACATGAAATTCAGACCTTCCATCTCAAATACCTTCTTACATGAGGTAACATTATTTATTGACAAATAAGTTCACAAGCAAAACAAATGTTACTGTTAGCAAAAAAAAAAAAAAACAAAACATATTTCAAATCAAGTGTCTCGCCTAATATATCACATGCATACTCAAATGTTAACATGAAATAATATAAGCATGTAAAGGAAGAGAGAAAGGAAGAAACTTGTGTGTGTCATGTAAAACCAGACTAACAAATGTAAAACCAGAGTAAACCCCTTTCCGAAGCCAGTGAATTCACACAAATTCACCTTGGCACAAGAAACCCCAAAGTGTTGTCCTGTTACCCCAAGGTGCTGCGTGTCATTCAGAAGGATCTGGACAGGCTGGATCAATAAGCAGAGAGGAACCTTTTCAAATACAACAAAGGCAAGTGGAGGGTCCTGCAGCTGGGGAGGAATCACCCTGTACCAGCACAGGCTGGGGGCTGACCCATTGTCTTGCCCAATAAAACTTAAAACTTTTAAAACTTTCTTCTTTTAAAGTATCTTCCCTTTGTTTTGAATTTTAAATATCAGACCTCAACAACAACAAAAAACCCCCATACAGCTTTTGAAAAGCAATTAGCCATTACTACACTATCCAAAGAAAATACAAGCAAAATTTTAAAACAATTTTAGGTATAGTAGCATTGCCATGCTTGACAGTTGTAGAAAACATGCCCAACAGATTCGAATTAAATGTATTCTTCTTTTTTTCCCCAACAAATACATTAAAAAAAGTTTCTGATATTTATAGAACCTCATTTTCATCAAGCAGCTAAACCTACTACTCTAACACAGCAATTTCATATCGAACTTTGTGGATCAGTACAGCTTTCATGGCTTACTTTTATATATGTGCATATATATGTGCACATGTGCGTGTATGTGCATGCATACTCATACACATATCTAATCAAGTTTTACCTATTTTGCATATAAAAATAATTACTGTGATTTTTATTTTTATTTTTTTTTTTACATTCTGCTTTAGAAAATTGTTAAGAAAGAACCAGTCTCCAATTACACTGAAGGGAGTGTTAAATGAAGGGGAAACTGCAGGGCGAGAAGTCAAGACACCAGAGAGAAACCACTCAATGCTACAAGTGCAAGTGAAATATTGACAATTGTAAAGAACTCTGATGCATTTGAACTCTGTATGTTCAACGTGGATGCACTTAACCCTTGGTAATACGTTAAGTTTTCTTGTACATGAAAAGAATCTTATGTACATGAGAAGAACCTTATGAAAAGCAGATTTAATGCTCTCCGTGCTATGGAAACACCCTACGTACAGCTTTAAGTCTACTTGGATAAATACATTTTACTTCACTGAGAAGTCGATTAAGCAGAAGAAGAGCCATTCAACAACAGTAAAGAAACTCTGCAGCGGGGCAGAGGGTAGTTGAGAAGGCTCTTCCTCCATGGGGTGGCAACAGCCCCAGAATGCACCTTCATCATTCGTGGGCAGCACTGGAGTGTCACATAAAAGGGTACACGGAGAGAACCACCAGCCGGCTGCTTGGAGCACGTCTGGGCGAACAGAGGCTGGGAATTTTTACAGGTGACCACTGACCACTAGAGGGAGCCGATATTGTGCAGCCTTTCCCTGCGGAAAACTCAAAGTAATTGCACTGTACTCAAAGTCAAAGGGAGATGCTTTATGAAATGTTCTTTCCAGTATCAACAGTTAACTTCAGCATAACAGGAAGGAAAGATTATGATATGTGTATGTATACATCAGCACATGGCATTCTTTTTCTACAACAACAAACATAACATTAAGTATTTCTTTCTAAGTTTTGGCTTTAAATATTTCTTCTTTAAAACAATACCTAGGCGGTACTGGCTGCAACAGAAAAACATTTTCAGTGCTTCCTATTGTCACCCATCTACTCTTCAGCAAACAAGTCAGATATTCCCTCCAAACTTACAGCTCTCCCCACCGACATCATCCTGGTTTTGACATGGCTTTCCATATAAAATACTCAAAAAGTGAAATTGCAGCAAAAAGCACATCAGACAGCAGCGTGTCTACAATTGCACTCTACTTCCAGTCACAGGAACCCAGATCCTGCTCACACAACTACAGCCACATGATGATACATGAATTTGAAAATACCCTCCAAAATTGAATGCCATTTCTTTTCTGCACTAAAGCACAAAGAACCAAATAAAACCTTGTATTTTCGTCACATCTGTATCAGCCAGACAGATCAAATATTAAGCAGGGCAGAAATAAAGTAAAAAATACTAGGGTGTCTCACACAGCTGTTTATAAACATCCTTCTGGCACCACATACATATTAAGAAAGCTAAATCCCAATGGCAGCGACAATTTGAAAGCATAGAGACATAAGTGACTGTACTAGGATCTCCTGTGAGAATGTATTTCTTTATGGTCTTTACTTGGAATAAAACATGTAAAATAGTAGTTGTAGGGTTTAAACTGCTTGGATATCAAGAAATAAAGAACTGCTAAACAGTAACAACTATCCAAGGCAAATTCTGAAATTATGAAAGGAAAATTTCAAAAAGGGAAAATGGGAGTATCTGGATGAAATACTAAACCATTAACAAGAATAACTGTCCCCAAATGAGTTCCTATCCATTATCTTTTTTCATAATTACTGAAACAAAGCAATTAGCTTCAGTAACTGAGCATACAAATGACCTATTAGGAACTTAACAGGTCATTTCTAAAGGTGATTATGAGCCCTGACTTAGAACTACTCGGTTTTGCACATAATTCTGCTCAATGCCAAAAATCTGCACAAAATTATGATAAAATGTGTTTCCATCAGCCTAGGTGGAAATAAACTTTCAGAAACTAAAATTGTCACTTCAGAAGGTATAAGGTGGTGAACACGGGTGAACCAAATGCAGTCATTTTCATAACTGACTCTAAAAATTTTGCTTTCGCCTGTGCTCTGCTGTCAGAAGAATGGAAAGAAGGTGGTAATTATGTGATAGAGCTCTTACAATGCCACATGCTATAAGTAATGATGATGAGTGCAACAGTGAAAAGTCTAAGGTTAGATAGAAGGGATAAAAAACACAGTAGGTTATCAGAGTGGACATCAGCTATGTATTACAGTATGAAGAGCAGAAACATGTGGGTAGATAAAGATACTTCAACTCTTTTAAAGCGCTCTTGCAACAAGAGGATGCTCTTCATCACAATGGTCCTTACTGGCCCTATTTCTTAATGGGTAGTTGTGCTTTTGCTGTAAGTGAACGTGCAATAGATTTTGTATTTGAAAATACTAGAAAATTATTCAGAACCACCATTTAAGGAGAGCGATAAAGACCAGGAGCACAGACATGCAGCTTCCTCTGTTACTGAGGTTGTTAAATAACAGTAGGAGACACAACCAGATCTGGGCACTCCCACTGTGAATGACTTGGGCATGTTGTAAAGAAGTTGGCTGAGCAAAACCAGAGTAGGTTCACTTAAAACATGCAGGGAAAAAGAGTAAGGGCAAGCATACCAATCTACATTAACCAGAAGAAACAAAAGAAATGCAAGCTTTCATTCATATCAAATAGATGGCCAAAAAAAACTATAAAAATCTTTGATCTTAACTGAAATTGGACAAATGTTGTGACAACTAAGAAACAGCTACTATATTAGCATAGCTTCAGTTTAAATGTGTCTCAATGGCTGAGAAAGAAATGGGTGAGAGGTGAATCAAGCTTGTACAAAAAACCCTCAAAATGTGTATGTGATTTTTTACACGAAGAAGTGAAACACAAAATGGGATTCTAATACTGTCTGGTTTTCCCTCACTTCCTCTTCCAGCACGAAAGAGAGAAAAGAAGAGGTAAAACACATTGAGGTACTACTGCATTGTTCAGTTGGGCCTGGGATGTCAGGAGTCTCTCAACGTACCTTCCTTTCCTCCAGCAACTCCAAACCCTGACAAGAATGAGGAAATCAGGACAAGAAACTGCATGTTGGTTCTGCAGGGTGCCAGCAGCCTTCTCATTTATTATTCCTTCAATACTTCTGTTTCTTTTTCTTATTAAAACTTTTTTTTTTCCATTTTACCATCTCAAATGTAGACTTTTAACAAATGTTCTGCATCATGTTATGTCATACTGGAACAGTTCTTCAAAAGGCTGAGCTTCACTTGTGATTATTTATCTAAAAGTTTTGTTTTCTTTTAAACTGTGTGTATTTTGTTGGACTGAATCTACTGAGAGCTAAACTCCTAAGCCTTCAACCTGCCATCTCAAAGAAGCTGATGCAAAAGAGTCCAAGTAGAGTTTACTGTTGGTCTGTAATGAGGGTAAAATTATAAATCTCTGTACTGAAAGCCAGCTGCTTCATTCTTAACTCTGATCCCCCCCCCCTTTTCTTTCGCATTCTAGCTAGCATACAGCTGTAATAAATGTGGCTCTTCTCACAAGCCGTGCAGATGTTAACAGTTCTGTAGGACATCAAGAAACATTTCAAGAATCTTGTAAATGCTGACTAAACTTGCTTGAATTACCCACACTACCTCCTCCACATTCCTATTCAGTAACATTAGCCTTCCTGAATGTATTAAGGAAAAAAAAAAATAATTAGCATTTAAGCCAAGACATGAATACCTAGGTCTAAATGCTCTATCAATAAACAAAGAATGTTCTTACGCCATCAGACAAGAGATATTCAGATAGTGAACCAAAAGAAGTCAATTTATTCTTTGTCAAGATGACTAATGCATTCTTCATTTCTCATCTGTGCAGGAGTGGCTAAATGACTGTCTGAAAATATACATTTATGAAAGTCACGTCTGGATGTATTTAAAAGAATGGATCAGAACTATAGCAAGATCTTTTCTAGTAATCAAGTGGATTAATTCTGAATTAGAGTGAAGGAGTTCAAAGTGCTACCTAGTACATTTTTATTAAAGTTATATTAGAATGACAGTCATATGCATTAAAGATTATAGTAAAGCTTCAAATCACAGTTGATTCTGGGCTGCTGCAAAAGCCCAGCTGTTCAGGTACAGGACTAGATACCAAATGGCATTCATTAAGTGGGCCTGTACTAGAGATACTGGTTTAATATTCTTCCTTGTTCAAGCAGTATGCTGGTTTTGGCTGGGGTAGAGTTAATTTTCTTCATAGTAGCTAGCATGGGGCTATGTCTTGAATTTGTGGTGGAAACAGTTGGTAATTCAGGGATGTGGTTTTTGTTACTGCTGAGCAGTGCTTACATAGGGTTAGGGCCTTTTCTGCTCCTCATACCACCCCCTCCAGCTAGCAGGCTGGGTGTACAAGAAGTTGGGAGAGGACACAGCTGACCCCAACTGACCAAAGGGATATCCCACACTATATTACATCATTCTCAGTATATAAAGCTGGGGGAAGGTTGGCTGGGATTGGGGGGACACTGTCTGGGGACTGGCTGGGCATCATTTGCTTGGTGGTGAGCAATTGTTTTCATTTGCATCACTTGTCTTTCTTGGGGTTTTATTCCTCTCTCTCTGTTATTTCCCTTTTCATTACAATTTTTTTTATTACCGTTGTTGCTGTTATTGCTACTACTATTTTATTTTCTTTCCATTCCATTTTTAAACTGTTGTTGTCTCAACCCATGACCTTTCTCACTTTTACCCTTCCAGTTCTCTTCCCCCCATCCTGCTACAGCGGAGTGCGCGAGTAGCTGTGGGGTGCTTAGTTGCTGGCTGGGGTTAAACCATGACAAGCAGCAAGCTTATGTCTTCTTTTCTGGGGTAGGACTTTCAAAACAGTTGAAGCAGTTTAGAGGCACAGTCAACAACAAAGGCAAATGTGACTAGTACTCATGTATTGCTCCAGTCACTTGAAAATCCCACATCAAATACCCTACCCTGTGTGTAAACTTCACACTTTTCAAAACCTACAGGAAGGAGGGCTGCAGAGTGATGCACAGCACTGAGCTACAAAAGGATCACAATCTTTGACAAGTTCAGAAACAAAATGTGCAGTCAAGAGTTTCTACGGCGCAGTTTTGAGATTATCTCCAGTCAAATGTCAATCACAGCAGCATTTCAAAAAGGACAAGGTAGGGAGAAATAAAACAAACACATCAGTACATTTCCTGCAAGGGATCGATAAAAAGACCTCACTCCTACAAAGACTCACATACCTGCTCAACTTCAGATACTTATTCTATCATGACAGCATACTTGAAGTTAAAATAAAGTCTTTTAAGATGTAGGGCCCTAATAATCTACCATGAAATGCGGAATTCAGGGTATTGCTCGTTCTTTAATTTAGCAATACAGGAAGCCTTAATAGAAAGCAGAATTGTAATGTGCTATTTTTTAAATGCTTCATGACACTGTTTTTGGAGTAATTTCATCAAAATGTCATTAAAAGTACATTTAAGCATTATGAGATAAGCAAAAAGACAATAGACTACAACCTTAAAAAGAAGTTAATGTAATATTAACAGCAGCTATGTAATTAGCTAGTCCAAAACCTCAAACTGTCTTTAAGCTTCCATGAACAAAATAAATTGAAAGGAGAGAACATGAAGAAAAGAACTTAAAGAAAAAAGGAGAAAAATAAAGAGAGGGGAAAGAAAACCCACACAAGCCTGAGTCCCTCACTGCTGTTATTCCTCCACAAGCGGAAATGCTCGGCTCAGTCATGGCTTAGGAGGCATAAACATCATTGAAATTCAAAGGCAGCTCCAAGAAAGAGGACGCCTCAATTGGTATGCAAGTGGTGTTTTCTCGCCCTGAATACATTATGAACTTGCAGCATGCTAATATGCCATGCTATCATAAGCACCAGATGGAACAGTAGGCAGTATATGTCCCATCAAACCTCAGGAAGATGTATTAATGTTCCTGCTCTTTTTTTTTCCTTCCTTTCCCCTCCCCCTTCCCTACTACAACCCTTCAGCTGTGTCCCTAGACTGGCACATTTCTTAAGCATCAGTCACCTGCTCCTGAAAGCACAGTTCTCCAGGGTTGCCTCATCTTCACCAGGTGGTGCCAAGCATCTTTTCAGTCTTTTTTTATCACAGAAGGTAAAGGCCACAAGACATGTCAGGCTGTGCTTACTGAAGGGTACCAAGTACAAAAGATAACATCATGAGATAAATGATAGATGAAGAAAGACTTCGGGTTTAAAGCTAGAACAATTGTTTTAAATTATTTATAAGTAGTGTGGCACAAATTTTCCCCTCAGCACTATTGGTGAATGAAGAACTGGGGGCAGCGACAAAGGGTAAGATTTTCTATATAACCAAATAAAACAGAAAACTGGATTAAAGTTCTTTGAACTGAATTCCTTTTCTCCCCACACTGGAAACCTTTTCAGAGAAGATGTACACAATTCAACAGCCATTTATAGGGTGGAAGGCAGGGTTTAATTTTAAGTCAGAGTATGAAAACAGCACACAAGTAAATTAGTTCACAGGAATTTTTAATTTTTTTTTTAATTAAACAAATGACATTCTTTGGCTTTTATGACTAGAGAATTGCTTGGATACGTATGTATGGCTCTAAAGAAGTATAGTATTTTAATACCACTTTGCTTCATTAATGAATTCAGTCCCAAGCAGGTTTTATATGTCTAAAGAGAAATGTAATCTAATATTCTGTATGAAAGTATGTGCATATATATACAAAACTAAAACACAGGAAAAGTTCAGGTAATACCAGAAAATCTATCTTGTCATAGAAATATGCCTTCTATTGAAATACATAGTTTGCAAGAATTTTTTTTCACCTTCTAGTGGGCCCCTCAAAAGACAAAATAATGTCCTCAAGACTGAAAATGAAAAGTCTGTGCATTCAAGCCACAAGTAAGAAAGACTTGAGATGGCTGAAGGAAAGCAAATCAGCTTTTCGTATTTGAAGTTTTAATGTTCAAGTATTTTTAAACACGTTTGTTTTTCAGAAAGAAATCACATCAGTAAACATTTTGCTAATTTCTGATATTTTAGAAACCACCTGCTGATCTACAAACAGCTCTCAGTATGCATGTAAATCTATTATTTTCCTAACAACATTAGCCTTCTCATAAGTACAGTCTAATTCACACAAGCTTTTCCAGGAATTAGCATTGCTCAAAACTACACAAGAGCTACATGAGTTATCTGCTGCATAGACAGAATTTTTGCAAGTATTAAAGGTCTGGTTTACAGGCATTTCCCCCCAGCCATCCAATCCTAACTAAAATAAAAAAATTAATTACCTTTTTCTTTCAAACAAAGCACTTTATTACTGTTATTCACAAATATCAGGCATTATTGTAGCATCTATTAAGTCAAGATAAACTCTAATGCAAGGATGTCTTAGGAACTGAGTCAGAAACCAGACCAATTCTTTTTTTTCCTTTTTATCTTCCTACTCAATATTGGGGGGCTTGTTTTGTTTCTTAATATATAAACTTTAAGGATAATTTGCTAGCTTATGATTTGCATTGTGCAAATAAGTCTATTTAAGTCCATTATCCTGTATTATAAAGTAATTTCTGACACCTTAACAGCACTCAATTTAATTACAACACACTGAAACAGTACAGCTGTCTCCCAAAGGAACCTGTTTGGTTCAGAAGACGATGATATATGCTAGCTGCTGATCATCTTTCACCATCAGATTCACAATCAATTGTTTTAAAAAACAGTATCAGAACACCTGCATCATCATATTGTTTTGTGGTAAAAGCCCTCCAAAGCCCAGCAACTGCAAGCAAGAATGCATATATCCTACACTTGTAAGCAGACATTTAAAACCCAGCAGCTTTGCTGTAATGACCGAAGGAGACAAAACAAAAAGGCTTTGATTTTGATTTTGATTCAGCAAGCATCAATTTCTGCAGAATCCCCAGTGGGTAATTCAACTAGTGTGGCAAGACAGCAGAACCACTCAGAGCCTCCAAAAAGAAAAACACTTGTGACAAAACTATTACGCATGCCTGGTGATTAAGTAATAGACACTCATTATTTCAAAACTGCCTTGTACCAATGCCACAGACAAAACCATGCAATCATATTTGCTGGTGTCAGAATGAAATCAAGGCATCGTGGGTTTCTGTGTTTTTTCAAGAAAAAGCAAGTTATTCAGCAGCATCCACAAAGCTCTGTCTGAAAGAATATAGAGGTTAACTAAGGAGAAAGTATATCATTTCTCTTGTGGCTCTATGGAGGGATGCAGGTCGATACCTGAAATGTAGGTAGTATTTTTATCTTTGGAGCTTTTACAGACTCTCAAGAGCAATTTGAAGCAAAAGCTTTAAGGCAGCATAAACTAAAGAATTCTGGTTTGCCGGTTGCAGAAGATTAAATACCACTGCTTTTCTTCCTCAAAATGAAAGGAAGAGGAAATTACTAGTCTACCAATTAAGATGTCAGAGGAAGAAGCCTGGCTGGTCAACTGAGAAGCAACCACGCAAATCCAACCTTTATTCCAACAAGACATGGTTCTGTCTATGCAGAAATGCCTGAAGAAGGCAAAGAAAGACTACACTGGCTCTTCCTCAGACAGCAGAGAGCTTCCTATACTCGCTCTGAAGACTCTGATTTCATACCAAGCTCTCAATGGAAGTTTCATGCACAGACTCATCTCCTGCGCAGCAGCCTTGCTTATTAAATATAGAAAGCCCAAATATAGATTTGCTTTTACAACCGGAGAATAATGTAAAGAGAGATGTAAGTAAATTAACAAAAAGAGTGTTCTTCATAATACTTTAAAAATTTAACAGGAAAGTCACAAATACCATTCCCAGTGAGGCCACCATCTTACTTCTCCATTCGCAAGCAGACAATAAAGTGCTCACACTGACTATTAGGGATTCAGAAAAGCAAAACATGTAATCATTTCTGCACAGATCCCCTTCTAAAATTGAGAAGGACTTTTGTATCTGAAGATGCAATGAAGTATTATGGCAATCTCAGTGTAAAATAGTCAAATATTGACCTTAATAAAGAAATTCCAAGATCTAATATGAATAAGATCAACAGAATCATAGAATCAACTAGGCTGGAAAAGACCTTTAAGATTATCACCACTAAATCATGTTACTTTTATAGCAGTGGCCAGATTATGCTCCAGTTTTCTCCCTGCATAACCTAACAAAATCCTTGTATTCCTTGTGGGGCGACAGTCCCTTCTTCCACAGCTGACAGATTCTCTTTTTTTCCCTTGAGTTCAAGTGATATCTACCTGTTCATCCAGGCTGGTTTCTTCCCCAGTTTTGGCACTTGGGGACCGCCTGCTCCTATGCCTTGAAGATTTCATTCTTGAAGAGTGCCTGGCCTTCCTGGATCCCTTTGTCCTTCAGTAATGTTTCCCAAAGAATTCTGCCAGCCAGCATCCCAAACAGGCCAAAGTCAGCCCTCTGGAAGTCTAAGGTGGAGGTTTTGTTCACCTTCTTCCTGACTTATTCAAGGATCGAAAATTCTACCGTTTTGTGATCACTTTGCCCAAGACAGCCTCCAACCATCACATCACCCACCAGTCTTCTGTTTGAGGACAGCAGATCTAGACAGGCATCTCTCCTAGCTGGCTCACTAACCAGCTGGGTCAGGGAGCTATCTTCCACACTCTCTTAGAAACTCCTGCATTGTTTCCGTTCTGCTGTGTTGTACTTCCAGTAGATACCTGGTAGGTTGAAGTTCCCCAAGGGCTAGTAGTCATGAAACTTCTCCCAGTTGTTTGAAGAACACCTCATCCATAGCTTCATCCCGGCTAGGTGGTCTATAACAGACTTCTATCAGGATATCTGCTTGGTTAGCCTTCCCCCTGATCTTCACCCACAAACATTCAACTGTGTCACTCACAACATTAAGTTCCAGGCAGTCAATGCACGTCAGACTCCCTGACACACAACAGAACTCCACCACCTCTTATTCCTTGCCTATCCTTTCTGAAGAGCCTGTAGCCATCCATTGCAGCACTCCAATCATGCAAATCATTCCACCACATTTCTGTCATGGTGACTGTCATGATTTTCCTACTTTACAATGGCTTCCAGGTCCTCCTGTTTTTTGCCCATGCTGCGGGCATTGGCATAGATGCATTTAAGTTGCCCTGAGGATCTGACCTCCAACAGCAGCTTGCTACCCCCGTCTTGTTCTAGCAAGCCCGATGTTACTCCCTTTCTACTTCGAACCTAGTTTAAAGCCCTCTCTATGAGCCCTGCTAGCTGCTGGGCTAGGAGCCTTTTTCTCCTTTGGGACAGGCATACCCCATCCGCTGCCAGCAAGCCTGGTGCCATATAGACTGGCCCATGGTCAAAAACCCCAAAATTTTGATGTTGACACCAGTCCTGGAGCCGGGAATTAATTTGCAAGATTTTTCTGGTGCTGCCACTGCCATTGTTTGTGACTGGCAAGAGGGACAAGAAAACTTGCATTTGGGAGAACCCTGAACCAGTCACCCCAAGGCCCTGAAGTCCTTTTTGAGTCCTCTCAGGGTTCTTGTTGAAGAGATTTCCTCATTGCCCCTCTGAAAGACTAGTAAAGGGTAGTAATCACTGGGCCGTACCAGAGTTTTCTGGTGATGTCCCTTACCCTGGCCCCAAGGGAGGCAGCAGACTTCCCTGTGAGTTGGGTCGGGTCAACATATGGGGCCCTCTGTTCCTCTCAGGGTGGAGTCACCAAACACCACTACTCCTATTTTTCCTAGGTCATGATACGAGGCATTCTCTGACTATTCTGTGATGACTCTTCTAACCTGGATGATCCTTTATCTACTTCACCATCTTCCTCATTTTCCTGATCCTCAAGTAGCAGGGTCACAAATCTGTTGTAGAGGGGTACTTGGGAAGGTGACATGAGCTGAGGGGCAAATATGCTGTCTACCCCAAGGAGTAAGCTGCTTCCAACCTCCCCTGTCTCCTAGGTCTCCTCCACCTGCCTAGCAGCTAGAGGGTAGGCAATCCTTAATTTCTTTTGGTTTGGGTGGCTGGGTTGCTTCTCTCAGGGATGGTAAAATACAGCTCTACCAGTACATCTCCTCCTCAGATTCCCTTATGCTCTTTAGCCATTCCACCTCTTTCCGTAGCTCTGCCACCATGCAGAGCACATCATCAACCTGGTGACACCTTGCACAGCTACCATCCGACATCACCAACAGGTTGTGGCACTCACTACAGCCAGATACCTGGACAGCTACATGTTTTTGAGGGAACTCCGTCTGGATTGCCATGTCCTTTCCGGCCAGCAGAGAGGACTTTGCTTTCTTTGCCCTCTGCTGCAAGGATGCCATCCTTGAGCACTTTCTCGATGACTGTTCCTGAGCTTACCTCTTAAGCTTTCCAGGCTTCTGGGCCCTTCTCACTCACTGCTGCTGCCACCCAATGCCCTTGTTTGCCTGCTCCATCTGCCATGCTCTCAAGGGCTGTGTTTTATCCATTCAGGGGTAGCGCTGTCCCTCCTGGTTCTGCCCCCTATAAGTCAGCTACTGAGTCAGCAGAACTGCTAGCTCCTGCAAGTCCCACCAAGGACCTGGGGCTCCCATCGTGGCTCTTGTCATTCAGGAATAAGATTCCTGGACACTGCGTTTTCCACTCTCCGGTGCTGAAGGTGTTCTCTCTGGAGCTACTCACCTCAGCAAAAAGAAACTCTGTTTCAGGACCCTAAACCAAGGAGATCCTACACTGCCCTGAAAGAATGAACTCAACCAGTGTGAACCACCTGAATTCTAGAAATTGAGTTTTATCACTGTCCTCTGTCTGCCAGTGGAGAATACAAACTAAAAAAACCCAAGACCAAAGACATAGTAAACATTGTCACAAACCAGTTTCCAAGAAGAAAATTGGTGACTTTCCAACCTATTCAATGACTGTTCCATCTGACCTCACTGGATATCTAATTATACCCTTTCTTTTACAGACATAACCAAAGTTGCTTTAATGAGCATCTTTCAAAAGCTTTCTTTACTGTGTTAGTAACTCTCAAAGTCCCTATGGTTCACTCCGTATTTCTTGGCATGCACTTTCAGAATTGATACAAACACCAGTTCCTTCCCAAAAAGAACAAGGTTATTACATCCTTGTTTTTCAAAGATCATTTTTGTACACTGTAGTGCTTATAGTTTAAAAAGGTTGAAAATGGTGTACCCTTTACAGTTCCGGGCAAAGAAAAGTAGCTAAATGAAACAGTAATGCTGTCCACAGAAAATTACCTCTTCTAAACTTCAGCTAGGAAACTTTCTCCTAACTAGAATACAAATAAGTGCGTGCAAAGCTAGCAGATATAATTACACAATCAACAATTATGTGGTGAAATGGACTGGAAAAATAAAAGTAAAACAATAAATGTTAATTTGTATTTGCTAACCATGAATGATGTGGCTGGTGTTCTGCAAGGTGCAAAATCCTTAAAAAAAAAAAAAAAAAAAACAAAAAACCCAAACTATTTAAAAATAAAGGAATTTTATGGGAAAGGCACATATAGCAAAGTCTATGGAGATGGCATTCACTTGGATTATGAAAGAGCTACAACAACAATTCAAGGCAGTGTACACGTTTGTTGCCCTGGCTTAAAAGGGCCACCAGAATATATTTGGAATGTGTAGTTTAGAAGCAAGAATCAAATTATGGCTGTATTTTCATATGATATGAGTGCACACATTTTCCAAACTGTAATCTTGTGGCAGGAAGACTATTTGAGTCATGTGTGTTTGCATGACTCACAAAACACATATTAAGGAGAGATCTGAAAGAAGGAAGGGGAAAGGCCCTGTATCACTAAATCAGGAGACTACTCCTTTAGCAGGATGTGGTTTCAAAACAGCAGCACAGCAAGACAGTGAACCCAGCTTCACTAGAAGAATCAGAGGGAAAGACAGGACTACAAGAATCTTCACCATAGATGCACAGAGGGGCTCCCAAGGCTTGAAGAAGGGGATAATAAGCATAGAAAGAAAATTCAAATAAAGCATTAGCAATGAAAGGGTGCCAAGTTAAATTTTAGAGATGCTTTCTGAATTACTTACAGAAGACAGAATAGTGCATTAACCCCCAGAAGAGAAAAGATATATCAATAAGCTGGAAAGGGCAATGGACTTTGAAAGGTAAAGCATATTCCTTCTTCTTGAACCGTCATTTCACACTTCACTGCAGTTAAGCATATGCAAATCCCACTTCCTCAAATCTCAATTCATTACAGCAAGCCCCTTTTTTTAACCAAGAATGATACAGGTCTGACCCTATACAGATCTGCACGAACTTGCAGTATGCTTGAAGGGTTACTAAAAATACATTTTTCTTTCTTATTCCTTGGCCTCTCCTCCAAGAGGTGATCAATACTGGTTCCTTTCGCTCTTCTATTTCCACACTTCTATTGGTCTTTGTCAGCTCAGTAATGTCAATATGCAAAAATACAGCAGAGCTCATTACAGTCTACTTCCAAAGGGATGTTCATAATGAATGAGAACCATATGAGCAGTACTCCTAATAATTGAGTCCGCTGCTGATGGTATTTCCTTTCAAACTTCAGAAATATTTCCTGCCACCTTTGACTTACACTTTGTGTCCATTTAAATGTACGGTTAAGTTGCAGGCACGGTTCCAGAACGTATATCCACACTAATACTGAAATAGCAGGCTGGACAATTTAAATTAAATCAGATGTGTGGGTCCTACTAGATAGTTATTCCTCATGAAAATTTCACATATCCCAAGAGCAAGAAGAAGTAGAAATAAATGCATAAATCATTGTGCAACATCATGGAAAAGCTCAAGTAATGCTGTAGCTTCATGCCATAGGAATTTGGGCAGGAGATTTTTAGAAGTTGGATCAGTTTAGTGTCTCTTTGACACTACAGCCCTAGACCAGCTGCAAGAACATTACTACCAGGTGGTGTCCTGCAGCACAGGAGAAAACCAAGAGGTCTGCGAACCTCTAGTGAAGCAGCTCCTCTCAAATCCCAAGGTCTCCAGCAACTTTTCTCAAGTTCTTCTGCAATTAATG
This sequence comes from Nestor notabilis, assembly GCF_000696875.1. Lineage (NCBI taxonomy): Eukaryota > Metazoa > Chordata > Aves > Psittaciformes > Psittacidae > Nestor > Nestor notabilis. The sequence goes on along the minus strand of NW_009933110.1, from coordinate 12,717 downwards.
CTCACAGTGAGGTTATTTCTCCACAATCTGCCTCAAACTGGCAGTAAAGAAGAAATTGCTAGTAGGGTAAAAATAAAAAACACCAACACAGAGAAATAAATTCAGCTTTTGTGTGTGGAAGAAAAGCTCCATGAGCTACCACAGGAAAGTGGTACAGCCCTTTCGGCCAGCACTGAGCCTGACAATTCTGATCTCCTACTGGCATGGAAAGACAAAGTTCATTCTGCAAGTTACAGATCAAATAATGGTTTCAGATATGATTGGATGAATAAGTAACGTTAAGTGCTGCTGAAATTCCCCCCTGAAACACAACACAAAAGCCAATGCCAGAGATTGCTCTGCTCTCTTCTACAGTGCACAGGGCTAAAGCACCTCAGACTGGGTATCTAATACAGGTAACAGATCCAGTAGAACAAAAAATCATGCAGACTGAAGTGACCTCAGTAGATTAGACAGTCCATGCCCTACTTCCTCAAAGCATGTGCAGTTACATCAAATGGCCAGGGGTCTGTCCAATACGGCATCTTCAATAACAAAAATGCCACTACCTGTCTGGACAACCTGTTTCAGTTTCTGACCATTCTTATGGTGAAGAATTTTTTTCCTTTTATCTACTTGGGATTTATCATGGTCCGTTACTTGTGCCTATCGCCTCTCATTCTATCACTATACACCTCTGAGAAGAGTTTGGCTTCATCCGTCTTCTTTACACACTCCCATTAGGTAGCTGTAGACAACTCATGATAGAAAAGATGATATCAAGTTGATTATATTTAACTAGCAACTGTCTACAGCTCACAAACAAGGAAATACTGGAGATAGGATGCTTTACTCCTGCCTTTCAAGAGCCTCAGTAACTTGGAGACATGGAATCCACAGCACTATTCCCTCCTCCAGAAAACATGTCCATATCCTCACCTTCAGAAGATTGGCAAGTAGAACTGGTATGCATAAGACACACTAGGCGAGACAGAAGAGGTAAGCTTTGATTTTATTCAAGTTTTTGAGTAGAAGCCTCACTCTGGAAGTGAAACACATGAATTCAAATCCTCCCTCAGCTTACTAAAGCTCAGGTCTGTAATGTATTCCCACAGCAAGGGGTGGAAGGGGAAGCTACTGCCCAGCAGTAATTTATATGAGATGGGAGTAATCTCCATCACTCTTATCCTACCTGAGAACTAAGCAGGCAACATTTCAGGAGGGATAAAGTCCCGAGATCAACAGCAGCAAGGAGGAAGTGGCTCCTGCACTATTCCTGCTCTTCATCTGATGACTTCATCTGGCAGAAAGAACACATGTACACTGGAGAATCAAACATGGTGCAGAGATGGCTGAGCTCCTGGAGAGTTAAGCCAGGGAATTCAGGCAGCATGGTACAGCATGGCAAGGCTTCACTAGCTTCACAGAGGAACTGTGTGAATGTGGAGTTAGCATAGTGGGATACTGAATGAAATCAGCCTTGCCAAGGAGGCCAATATGGCTAGACTATGTCTGCGTACAAGTGAAAATCTAAGCGCTGCTGCTGTGCCCTGTGGAATTCCTGATTTAATCTCTACTAGCCTCAGCATCACTGGCTCTGTGCTCCATTTTACACCACACATTTCTGGAAACATAAAAGTAAGCCTGCACTTGTGAAGAGACCAACATTTCTGAATACATGTTGGGCTTCCTCTGAGATTACGCACCAGATCCAACTGTGCAAACGTCTCAGACACAGAAATGCTTCAACTCCAAAAAGACAGATAGGTGTGAACTCAGCACTGGCCTGCTTAACCCTGTCGGTGTTGAGACAGATCTTAGCCTGCACAGATGCACGCCTGGGAAACTTTAAAGCTGTAATAGTGATGCATGTGGAATGAGGAGAGAGTTGAGGGACGCAATTTTGGATTTGGTAGCCAGCTACTGCTTCAAGTGCAGAAGTCATCTTGCGTGCTTAGCTTTAGCCTGTGAGCTGGTAGCAAGGGATCAGGCTTCAGCTGTTTTGTTGTAGAGTTATCGGTGATGTACAAACTTGGAAGAAGAAAGGATGCAGCAAACAAATGAGAAAACTGGTACAGGTGTATATACAGGTCTGAAAAGGGCGAGATGATATGTCTTCCTCTACTCTTACAAGTATCAACTTCCCTACTTGGACTTTTCAGATTGGCATATCACATCACTTTACGATTTATTTTACCCAAAATTGCTATTCAAGCCTTTCTTTTTTTTTTTTTATTTAATCACATATACACAGATCACATTGATTTGCAAGCTATGATGATTATGCCTTAAATGTATTAGCATGGAGCCCAAAATCTTCAAATCGAGATGTGAATGGTGCTAAACACCCTGCACACACCAAGGAAGTACCAGTCCCGAGAAACTGATGCGTTTTTTCCTCTCCAGCCAAGGGGCTGAGTTGAAAAACACTAATTTTTTTTGGGAAAGAGCATTCAGGACCCTGCTCAGATATATACATTTGTGTATATAAATGAACCTGCTATTTCTGCAGCATGATCTGCCTCCCATGATGTGTTAGTTACTTTCCATGCATATGTAGCAAGATACAGTTCACAGCCCCATGGGTTGAAAATAAGAGCAATAATGTCATATAGACTTTGCAATTTATTACTACCATAAAAGAAGAAGAAATTTTAATACTTTGAAAACCAAGTCATTACACATCCTCTCCCAAATCCTACAATACATATTTGAAGAACCTAGTGACCCATGGTCCTCTTTAGCTTTTCACTCCTATCTGAATCCTGAAGAACATAAAGTCATTATGTGGGATGATTGGAATAATGGTGCAAGGTTAACACTTGGACTTCAGTATTTCCAGACACATTTTCCCTGTTTGGCAGGAAACTTGTTTTGTAAGACACAGAATTGTCCTAATATAACAGCATAGCAACTGCAACTTAAAACAGACCAAGTTAGTTAATGGACTGTTGGAAGACTTTTGCTGTATAACAGCATTTAGATGCATGTATTTAAAAAACAGGTGGATAATCCAAATGTTCAGTTACTAGGACACTAACAGTTATGTCCATGGCAATTTTGTTTCTGTTCTTTAAACAAATCATCACTTGCAAGCACTAATGTTAAAACCAGAAAGCCAGTCTAGTACACAGTGGCTATAAATGCCAAATCAATTTTCAGCAGATAATAAAGTCCATGTTTTACAATCAGCAATGCACTGTTTTACTACCCAAAATGTAAGCTAATAATATATAGCTCTGCTAAATGGAAAATGCAGATATGCTGTTAAGAAACAGGCTGGCTGTGAGATGATGGATCATTTCTGCTGGGACCTTCTTAAAGCTATGTGCAAATGTTTTGAAAATATCACATGATGTGGCCATGTGTTAAAAATTACAGCCAGTTAAGTTCTCTGCTAAGAAAAATATGTGGGCAATTTATGAAATGCACTCCAGGATGGAGATATCTTAAGTAAAACCAGATTTTGAAAACAAACCCTTTTTTTTTTTTTTTTGAAACATGAACTTTAAAAAAAAAGTTGCAGCCACATCTGGAGAGCAGAAGTAAAGAAAGGGTGGTCTGACCTAATACCAGGCCATCTTCTGAAAGAAAAGCATTATTTCTGGGCTACAATGACTGTGATCACTGATTGTCCTTTTAAGGAAACCATGCTGAATACTGCCATGGGCAATAATAAAGCATTTTGTAGGCCAACATCTGTTCTTTGAAAGTACTATAAAATGACTGGTAGATTTGTAATGTTTCATAAATAAAGTCCAGAATAAACAGTTCTTAAAAAAACCAAGGGAGCGGGAAAAAAAGGAAAAAAAAAAAAGAGACAACACATTCACAGTAATCAGACAAGCTGGTGTATGGTATTAGCTTTGAACACTGTTCCCCCAGGATCAATTATTTAGAGATAAACACTTGTAGAGTTCACTACATAGAATGACAAAATGGTTAACTTGGTTACTGCAAGCTGCATGTAAACAGTATTATCTTTCAAGATACTTCTCTCAGAGTTGCAGTAGTGCCTTAACAGAGATCTGAATTGCTTTTACAGCGTTTCATTAGGCAGCCTCACTGCTGTCACTTTGCCCTGACAGGGAAGTGAGGAGGTGAGCAGCCAGTCACAATTATAACACTACGTGCAGTTTGTCTTTGAAGGGCAAATTTAGTTTGTGTAAGTGTTATCACTACACATAAACCAGAACCCATCTTTATGACTTCCTGTTCTTTCCCTGAAAGAAGGACTTCAGATGTCAGAATCACTAAAGGGATGCTTCTGAAATCAAGACTTCACACATACACAAAAGGCACTGACATAATATCAGATTACATAAAAATACACATCCTTTTAATCTCCTGTACATAATGTGCTTACTTTTAAAATACAAAATCTGCCCCAGATGGCTAATAATGTCCATTTGAAAAAAACCAACACCACAATATTAAAGGGCTAAAATATGCTGCGAACAGATTGAGAGGCAGTTCATCCTAGAGGAGAGTAAAAAAGTGCAGATGGGTGTCAAAAATAGCCAAGTGTCAGATCTGTTCAAGTATCTCCATTCTGGCACATGCTCCCAGTCACAGCTGTTAGTGTATTCTCTGTATCCAAGTGCAAGGTTTTCTAACACTCTGAGCTGACATTAAAACACACTTCTTGCTTGCTACTGCTCTAAGAGAATGCTGGAAATTAAAGATTTATTTAATGGTAAAGCTTAACGAGTATTGATAAGGGTATACATACTCAACTGTAGCTCATGCCATTTTGATTAAAGATGCATGAAATTTTAACCAGCAGGTACAGTAAGTAATTTAAATGCCAAAGGCTTAATAGGTTTTCAAAAACCTCCACTCTAGGCATTCCATCGTTGTTTGCCAGTAGCCCCAAATAATGCACACAAGGATCAAAACTGGTAAGATTGTGTCATTTTAGTTACATTTAAGTGTCTTAATAAAACACAGAAATAGCAAATCGCACGAGAATATGAGTTTCATATAAATATAAGGGAAACATGAGTGGAATCAAATTACGCAGAATGCACAGTTTTGCAAATTAATGAATTACCATGATATTTCTAATGAAGATCACATTCCCAGGAATGTAATGCATGCAAATCAAATTTGACATTTAAAGGGTTAAGTTGACCTTTCATAGTCCTCAGTTGTTATCTATGCAAATTAATTTGCCCATATTTCAACCATATAAATCCTCTTAGCCTTGTGCTTTGAGCAGAGACCACTTTCTTGCTACAACCAGAGGATCAGCAAACATACCAGCAGTAGGGTATGACCGTGTATAAAAATCCTAAAAGGAAAACATTCTTCCAACAACTGGCAATACCTACATGCAACTGTGGTTGCAGCAAACTGGCAGATACTGTTTCAAAACACCATCTGCGAGGTGTACAGACTCTCTGTGATCAAGCGTAGCCTCTTCTGCCTGTCCTACCCAAATAATCCACAAGAACCAGCCAGCTGTAGGATCTCTAGCCCTGTCTTTTTTTATCCAGCGACACAGGCTGCTATAATCAGGCACATGGCTTTCTCCAGTCCTTACCAAAGGGGGAAAAAAAACCCAAACAAAACACACCAAATTCAATCTACTCGGTCGTGGTCAAGCATCTCACAAAACCCCTCAGACAAATCACCCTGCATAGAAGCCTTGTTTTCATTGGCAATAACACTTATCAATTAGACAAGCGATCACAAGATCCAAGGATAATATTTTCCTGAGGAAACCGACCTATTAAAATTTCCAGCTCCACGGCAATTCCTTTTAATTCAGCAGATTTTTTTTATTGTTTTATTTTGAATCAACATATTTCAGTGATCTGCCCAGTGACAGTTAAGGACTACAATTTAGGACAATGCTGGAATAATTTGTTTTATAAATCTCCTTCACTTCTCTAACATAAACAGCTTTTCACAGAGAGAATTTCGGCTGGTGGGTGAATGCTGTGAATGATATCTACCGATCAAATGTTTGCAGCTTCAAGGTAGAGCTGACAGTCATGAAAGCCAGCCCGAAGCTGCATTTCTCTTCACTAAAAATGATCCCCTGTGAAGAGACCCGCACCCACAAAGCCGGTGACTTTCTGCTATTTCTATCCCTATTCATTGAAACATCCACTCCTGCTGTAAGTATCATCTCTGGCAGTTCCCTTGCACAAATTCCCCTCCCCCAAACATATACACAACAGAATTAGCATCCACGATCGCTCCGTACCCGTATCAGCTTGCAAATCACCCTCTATATTAAAAGAGAGAGGAAAAAAAAATAAAGGAAGAAAATATACTATCAAAACAACAATTAGCGTTTCCTCATTTAAAACCAAAAAAGCTGCAATAATTTCAACTCACCAGGCATCCTTGGATAAAATATACCACACTGTAAATGGCTCTCTCCTAAAAGCAAGCTTATTTAGGGCTCAGTGCCTCCTGTTCTGGAATGAACAGAGAGAAACGAGGAGGGCCATCAGAACTGGCTGTGGCAGCGTAGCTGGAGGCAGGATGCTGGGCGCGTGCGTTTGCCAGGCAAAGACAGATGGAGAGCTGACACTCTGTATTGCACTTGGAGCAGAAATGTGAATGATGACAGGAGCACATGTGGCCTTGAACCCAGCCCTGTCTCTTCAGGCAGAACAATGACAGGGATGTGTGTGCAAATTATCACAACCCCAGCTCCCCTCAGCTGACTCCTTTTACTCTACCTTTCACACCAAGTTCCAGATGACCAAAGAATAGAAACTAAAATGCAGAGTGATAAGCCAAACACTGAATTATTCATCTTTTTCTTTAAAAGTTAACCCTTTCTTTTGCTGACAACTATTCAAAAAAAAAAGCATTGCTTCCAATCACTTCTCCTCCAAAAGCAGAAACAAATTCATTCTTTATTTTAACAGCCATAATTTTGCACTCCATAAGACTACGTTTGTTTATTTAGCTGGAAATTCAAAACGTGCACCGGGATATATATGACAGAGTCCCCCCTCCTCTTCCTCCTCTCCCTACACTTTTTTCATTATTATGCTTGTTTACTATAGGGAACGGAGTATCAAAATCACTCCCTTTCTCAGATTCTCAGTAGCATATGTAAAATAGAACACACTTAGAAAGCAGACCACTTTTATTTTACTATAGTGCTTTTAACCCCCTGGGATTCCTGCATTGATATGTTCCAAACATTTGCAGCTTACTCTCCTTTACCTTGCATGGTGATCCATGGGGGATGAAAACAAAATCTTCCCTGTAAAGCTTTTTCAAAAGCTAAACAATCATGTCCTCCCAATTTCTGATTTTGCACACCCCTTAAATGTTTATCCTTCACATGAATAACGTATGCCTGGCTAGGTTCAATGCACTCTTCCCTATTAAGCTTTAATGGACACCATGATACATAAAACTACAAGTCTTTGTTATAGTGCGTTATCTAAAGCTGGCTATTTTCTTCTCAGCAGTCCCTCTTTAGTCCTTTGTAAAACATCTTTGCCTCTTAGGAGAAACATACGCCTGACTCGCATGCCTTCTGTAGCACGTATAGCCTTGCACAAAATTCCAGGCACAAGGAAAAATATCTTCTTTTTCAAAACTCTCCTCCCATTTAGCACTTGCAAAAGCCTCTCGTTTCCTAATGAGTATTTCTCCAGCAGTTAACATGTAGGTCCTGGTTCTGACTTTGCCTTTGCAGTATAGGTTTAAACCCATATAGAAAGGCAGCAATTGTCAGTCAGACCTTCAGCAGCCACATTCCTGTCAGTGTAAAACTAATCCTTTTGTACTTATTTAGGCATCCCTCTGATTTTGTGTTATGCCATCCTCTGCCTCTACTACACAGAAACAAGTCTGCTTTCAGGCCTTCCTCTTCCTTCCTCTAGCTGCTGCAGAGCCTGATAACGATCTGTTTAGGAAAAGGACACACATGCGAAATTAAGCACAAAAAAATAACAACCCTTCCAATATCCGGACTGAACTCATGATTATTTCTCACTTAAAGCACATGAGTCACTTAATTTACTGATATTTCCACAATAACTTTTAATGCTATCTAGCTGCCACCCTTATGCTTCATTTGAGTGGGAGAGAGACTCCTAACACAGGACTGGCAAATTCAAGACACTCAAAGCAGCAAAGGAGCAGCTCCCCTTGCCCCAGTGAACACCCTGGCACTGACAAACCAAGGTGTCTGCTACTTGAGGTGGGTCTTAACCTTTTTCAGATATCTACTGCGATGAAGTTGTCTAATGGATTTCTGAAAGTCAGAGAGCCCAAGAGAAACACTGAAACATGAAAACATTTTCATGACAGACCGCTTCCATAAAGGAGAGAAGACAGAAGGGGAAGGGGAGAAAAGCAAAGGAAACAAGCAAAGGCTGCACCACTGAGGCCTTTAAAGAATTTACCATTCTTTTTGTTTTATTATTTGATGCACTACTTAAAACCAGTCAGTTACTATTGTTTGCTGTGTTTTCTTTTTTAATGCTGTACTCTACATGAAAGGAAAAACATTTTCACAGTTGAAAATGCAACCTTTCATCAACATAGATGCAGCCTGAATCAGCTTCAGAGTAGAATGTAATGTGTCAAAGGTATGATGCATTTTAATAAAAGCGAACAATATTCATTCTTAAAAGGTCTTAATATCAGTACATTGTAAATCCACAGACCACAGCTCACGAAATTGAACTTCCATATGCTGAGTGATTATGCATCTTTTTTCTGTGTGTAAAAAGCCTTTTTAAGCTGTTATCTGACTACAGTAATTACCACTTAAATTGATCCACGTCAACAAAACCTGGATCCCTGGAGATTCTCACCTAGAAGTCTGCTTGTGGAAGGGGCTAACAGAATGCCTGTGCATCTGAGACTACTTCAGCATTTTCTCAAGCAGCCAGCTGCATGAATAGTTTTTCCCTCTCATTATTTAATACACTGAGGCAGGCTGCAACCCATTTGGCAGTCCTCCCTGAATAAATATCTGTGGATATTTATTCGCCCTGCCCACCCCACCCCCATTTTTAATGCAGTCACTTAAAGCTTGCCCTAACAGTTTTTGCACCAGGTCTGAAATTTTAGCAGGCCAAGCAAATGTGGACAGCCCTTTCTGTAAAACGGTTTTGTTCTCCACTGAGAAAGCACAGGCAGTGGTTTTAACACACCGTACCACAAGAGTTGGTATTATCCATAATACCAAAATGAAAGGGATACAGAGAGTGAAAAACCCAGAAGTTAATCTTCAGCCAGTTTCTTTATGGTGCACATTATGCTACACCTTCCTGAGTGGGAATCAGCTCCTTCTTTGACGATCATCAAAACATTTTACAAAATAATTTTAAATAATCCTCTACAACTCCTAATCGTGAAAATGGTCAAGAAGGCAGAACAGTCTCTGAATTTGTATATGTGAAGGGGGAAAATAAGATTTTTATGCAGTGGATGATATAAGGTCACCAAGACATGGATCTGATGGAAAAGAGAAATTCCAAACAATCACCATTTAAAAGTGCAGAGATTGCCTTCTGCGCAAGGCTTACTTAATAACAGGGACTGGAAGTCCACTGAAACGCATCTGTAGTTAATGAAAGCTCTCTATTAACAGTGAAGGAAGAATTTAACTCAAAGCTTTTCTGTAGGACTTCTCAACTTCCCGCTCTACTTATAGCAGACTGTTGTGATACATTGTGACTTCACACAGTGGGTATTAAGTGAGTTAATTCAAAGGAGCTGAAACCTCATTGATCCTAATTGAAAGCAATACACCCAACCAAATAGTTTTCTACCCCATCTGCTCTGGCCTGCCACCAGCTATTCAATACAAGAGAATTAATAGTTTCAGATATTCTAACAGACCCAATAAAAGCACTCATTTAAGCAGGACTGCATTAACAAAGTGAAAAACCAAGGGCAAAATGGGTTCAAATGGAGCATTTTACTCCTAGTTGGCTTTAACAAAGCTGAATAATGCTTATTCTGACTTTTTATGTGCAAGACTTGATAAACTGAATGAGAAGGCACTCAATGATCAGCCAACGAGCATTGATGAATGGTCATTAGGACCCCCCCAATCTCAGGGAAGGCCATTCCACAAAGTGGCACACCAGCTTGAAAGGGCGGACTCACTAATGTCCAGATTTCCCCGCTTGCTTGTTCCACTTTCACTTTCAGACCACTGGCCACCAAATGAGGCTGACATATTGGAAAATAATCTTTTATGGGCGAGTGGTAAATAAAAATGGAGGCATTAGCTGGGCTTTCAAATTCAAATCTGCTAGTTTTGTCAGCCCCCAAACGTTTTGATTTTCCACCCAGCTGGAAGCTATTAGTGTTTTCTTAAGGAATCCCACTGACAGGGCAAACCCACCTCATGTGTGAGCTGTAGAGCTGATGTGGGGGGATGGAGGACGACCACTTCTGGATGCTTTCTGAACTTTATTCCATGAATTGTCCAACCAAAGTACAGTAAAGTCAACACCTTCACGAGAAGCTCATTGATTTCTTGCTACGCTTCTCCTATCACCCGGTGCAACAGTAGTCCACCTAGGACTGTAATGGGTACCCTCAGTGTGACTTTTTCCATGACATTGTACCTAGCCTCCCTTGTTTTTACTGCACTACCACAAAAGACCTCAAGCTATTCAAGAACGACACTTGTTTCTAAAATCCTAATTCTTTGCTTGGAAAGGGAATTAAAATATTCCAGTAAGATACGTGCTTATCTGTTAACAGTAGCTCTTAATGCATGCAACACAAAATATTCGCCAGATAACACTAAACATTTCCCTAAGCATTTCCTTATTGGCAAGGCTTTCCAGACTTCTGGAAAAAAAAAAGCCAAATAGGACCTTTAAAATATACACAGCTTTGTGAAACAGACTAATTGAGATTACCTGCACAAATACCTCAACACTTGAGAGCTAGAGCCACTAAGTTGGGAAGAAAATATCCTTGGTTGTCTAAGAGAAACTGTTCATCATGTTACCTCTGGTACTGGATTAAATTCAGTGGAGGTGAGAAAGGATCCATCTCTTGTTTCAGTTAAGTAAACTTAGAAGTCATACTATTTCAACAGGATAATCAGAAATTAGTCGTCTAAAGAAGACTTCCTCTGTTAAGAAAAAGCAACCTTGGCAGTGGATCAGATTTAGCAACCTAGATTGCCTATTGCTTTCTGATCAAAAAAGAACAACTACAACAAACAAATTCATTCTTGTTGAACATTGCCAGAAATCCCAGTGGCATTCTGGTGTATTTCAGTTTTTAAAATAATTAAAATATATGTAAAGATGTATCATAGAAGAAGAGTTCCACCAGAAATTGACTCAGAATGGGAGGGCCAAAACAGGCTTCAGGTCTCAAAGAACACATGCTCTTTTGCTCTTTATATTTTAGTAAGAACACTCATGTGGACAAACGCACATACATGTACCTGTGTTGGTGTCTACTTCTTTCACTTGATCTGGGCTAAACCAAGTTTTGCTTTGCATTTTTATTAGATACAGTATTTTCCATAATGTGGGTGGTAAAGTAAATTAGAATTGACTTCTAATTTCTATCATCATCTGGAGTCAAAGGATATTACCACACCATCTGAGCATAGACACCACTGAAGCACTTCAGAAAATTTGATATTGATTTGATATTATTTCTGAAAGGATACCAGGAAACATCAAAGATGCCGTCTCACCGGCAGGAGAAAGAAAACATTCAGTGTGACCTGAGGAAGCCTGGACAAGAATA
>NW_009933110.1:0-825 GCF_000696875.1 Nestor notabilis | reverse complement strand
CTCCTGCTGTAGTATATTAACCCTCGTTTTGACCTCTAATCGATGTCTTTTCAATGCATAGGATTTTCATAATAAAGATAATGTGAGAGCATATTTGTGTGAAAGTGTATCTACCACTAGCCATAAATTCAAGCCTTGCATTTTTCTTTGTAACATGTCAATATTTGTGACACTAACTAAACGTATTTTATTCATTTGACAAGGACTGTTACATTATATTGAAAACTTTTGTTTCAATGTCACCACCTCCCCGTTTTGACTGATGGTGAGTTAGTTTTGTTAAAACGCAAGGGGTGATAGCGTATGCTCCAGTGAACTTTCCCTCCTCTCAGCACCAGAGACAAAAACCTGCAGCTCTGCTCTGTGCTGGCAGCCATCTGGCCAGCTTTCTCTCAATGCCTGCCCCACACCACACTGCAGGCAAAATTTCAGGGCTCTAGAGCTCTGTGGAGCTATTCATGACATACCAATTTCACATTTTCTGCTTGTACGCTTGCAACAATAAATGCTAATGAGGACTATGAATGACATTTTTAAAGACAATAAAAAGGTCTCCAAATCCCTTGCATATGGAGACACTATTTTCTAAACTTCACCTTCTGTTAGGGAGCCATTACACTCTAAAGGAAAAAAATAACCTAAGGAGAACAATGAGATGATCAAAGCATAACCGAGTCCTTACGAATTCCAAAGAAAACAATGCTTGCAAAGCTAGCTTAATGACAGACAGATTTTATGCTGATGTACAGTGGTAACACTTCAGCATAGTAACTCTTTTTCGACAGCACTGTGTCCTGGGTTCAGCTATAGCACTGAAACTTCTTA
>NW_009933109.1:58206-67367 GCF_000696875.1 Nestor notabilis | reverse complement strand
GAGAAGAAGAAGGAAGAGGAGGAGGAGGAAGAAGAAGGAGGAGGCAGCCCCGCCGCTGCTCTGCTGCCTGGCGCTGCCCCTCCTGACTGAATGACTGAAGATAATTCGCATTGCACCAAAACCGCGCACGTCAAACGGGAGGGGAGGGAAAGCGGAGAGGGAAAAAAAAAGGGAAAGCAGGGGGAAAAAAAAACCTAAAAAGCCACACCACAAGCGGCCGCGCTGCCTGGATGGGCGCTGCGCGGCGCTGCGCAGGGATGCGCGGAGGTGATGCTGCCAACCTGCCTCGTACACGCTCACTCCTGGGATGCACAAACTCGCCCCTTCTCAAGGACCCCACTTATCCAGCATCGTCAGAGAAGCAAGGGGCATCCAAACGCCCGGGTCACCCCCTTGAGCAGCACCAAGCCCACGGGCAGGTGGATGGGCTCTGTGTAGCCTCGGCAAGAGGCCTGAGCCCTGGCACCGTGTCCTGAGCTGGGCACAGCACCGGCCTGGCACACACACGCGAATGTGGCACCGCTGAGATTATTGCTAAAAACAGCCTTTTCTCAGCGACACTGAGACCTCTAGTGTTGTCACATCGGGCATCAGCTGAGCTCTGATGAGGGGTGACGGGCAGGATTCATCAGAAACATCAGAGGAAATTACAGCTGAGGCTAACTGCGGTACATTTATAGTTTATAAATGCACAGTCTTCAGTTTCAGAATACGTAAGGGCACGAAAAAAGTCCAGTTCTTTTGGGACACCCAAGTTGGGTGAGTAAAGCAGAGGCCTTGCTGCCAGCAGGTCCAGACACTCCTGTGCCTCGGGGACAGTTCCAGACCTGACCATCACATGAGGTACCTGGAAATAAATCCTAATACAAGCAGCTAAATAACATTTACTTAATGTTATTGTATAAATAAACCCAGGTGTGATTGTACGCACATGCCTGTTTAACATGCACGGTGTCCTTTAGCACATCCCTTAACATTCTACTTTCGAAGCTGGTTTTCCAGATTTCTCATAATTTACGAGAAGACTTTACAAGGTCTGTGGGGCTTTCCCTGCGTCTGGGCCGAGCTGTACCTCCCAGCTCAAAGGGGACGTGGCAGAGGTGGGAGTTTGGACGGGCGTGAAGGTGTAAACTTGGAGAAGAGGCTGGGGTGTCTGGGCAATGCTACCCTCTGCTGGGCAGAGCCACTCGGCTTTGTGTGCGCCAGATCCCGCAATTTAGGCACTGCACCCCTTTGTTTTGAGGCTTTGTGGCTGTGCAGCCACATGGGCACACCAAAAAGCTTGGGATTTCTCTGTTTACCTGCTGTCACAATATGCATTTTGAACAGCTTTTCTTCTGCTCCTGCCTTACTCCCATCATCTCACTACCCTATTTTCTTTGTTGCTTGGTCCTTATGACTTGCTCCGTGGTAGTGTCGCCAGGAGTCACCAAGCAGGCTCTCCATGCCACTGCATATACCTGGGAAATGAAAGACATGACTTAGCTAAATAGATGCCATTGACCAACACATCCAAGTTTGCCTTCAACCCACACCTCTGTGATATTTTCTCTCTTTTTCACAGGTAAACCACTTGGTATCAGAAATGCCACGCTGTGGTTTGGGTTTACTGAATGGGGCTAACCTTCTGTCTTCTGGAGGAGATGATTGAGAGAGTTTGAGGCCAGAAAGGGCAAGTGTGATCATCTGCCCTGACCTCCAGAGTGACAGGGGCCAAAGAGCTTCATCATCCAGAAGATGAGCACCATAACTTACCTTGGAGCTATGGCATACCGAAACCATCCACCACTATTATTTATGAAGTCATGTTGGTCCCTAGAGCACCAGGTTAAAACTTCACTGCACAGACAGCATCACCCACTTTTCCATTCCCACTTTCAACAGGCAAAAAATTTACTTACAATTGCTCAAATCCTTGCCAATGCTGCAACTTCTCAGCATCAAAATTGCACAAAGGTACATGTCAGCCTGTAAATCTAAGTTTTCTTTTCCTTATTTAACTTGCACCTTTAGCACCACATGAATATGCCTTTTTTTGTGATAAAATAACTCATGTGAAGTAACTGGTAAGACAGAAATCTCTGGAGCCATTACAGTTTTAATGAGAAGTATACGAGATGCTCCTATTAGGCAGGGACCATTGACACAATAGACCGTAACAGCCCCTTTAGAGTCATCACAGTCTGTCATGTCAGTCTGAATACAGGGAGTCTGTAATCTTGCTTGACTGACAAGCACCTGCAGAGCTATTGTAGCTATTTGAAGAACAAGTGTTTTTTAAAAATGAAAATCCTACATGAAAAGTTCTCTCTTTGCTGTGCACAGCAGAGCCTGCTGCACCTATGGGGCTCTGTATAGCTGCTTTCAAGGTTTGATTACATACAACTAGATTACAAGAACGTTACTAGAGTGGTAAAATGAAGCACACAGAAATTAAGACTGGCAATAAAACACCTATTTGGGCTCTTTCTGTAGCAGCACTGTGGCAATCTCTCCTTACCTGGACATGCTCTGCAGCTCTGCCAAGGGTTAGATCAGAAGGTTGCTAATGAGCAGACATGGTTGACGTGCTTTTGAAGTGGCTACACATGCTGTACATGCACCAAATCGCTCCATGCAACAAACCCCCAAACCCTTATGTTGGAGATGTACAAGTTCCAGCTTTGTTATAAAGCCTCCTATGGAAATATTGGAAATCAAGGGGAGAAATTAAAAATCAACTTCTATAGGAGATAGTTTATTTCAGAGTAAAGTGATAGGATTTTTGGAGTAATATTTAAAACTAGATCTTTACCACTTCGGTTCTTTCAGATGATGTTGGGGTTGCTCACATATGGTACAGCTGCTCTCGGCCATGATCACTGCTGGCCCTTAACATGGGCACTGTGGAAACCACATTACAACGAGCATAAATAAAGTAGTCATGTCTGCTTTCCAAGCTCTTTCACTTGCAACCTGGTTTTCTTCTGCTTAAATACTGTAATATCAGATCTCTTTCCCATGGTTGTTTCTGAGTCATACAATATAATCTTCCTTTTCAATTACAAATCAGCACTATTGATGCTTTTCTGCAAGACTGTCAGAAACGTGCCTGTTGCTCAGTTGCCCAGGTCCAAGCTCAACATATAAGCACCCACATGTTCATGTCCATGCTTAGGGTTAAAACCCCACCTGCGAGCTGTGCTTTGCAAGGCAGAGACCTTCAGCATCAGAGCCAGAACAGCTTCAGTGTAAAGCAAACAACACTAAAGCACACAGCTGTCCTCTGCTGCATTTATGACCATGTAGCAAGCTCAGATAGTGGCTTTTCCTCTGGCAACACTATAAATTGGGGCCAACCCTAGTGAGAAGGTGGATTGTTGGTTTCACATACATAGGTGTGTACACACACCAACTACAGTGCAGCAGGAACAAGGTTATTTGGTGCTGGTCTGCTCCCATGGATGCTGATAGCAACACTCATGAGTGAGCATAGACCTTGGCAAGCAATTCAAAGCAAAATGACATCTCAGATGCTTCATAGCCTCTAGGACAAGCCCAACATGAAATAAAAACCTGGGGCAAAGCATCTTGATAGGACCAGAGGAAACTGCCTCAAGCTGCACCAGGGGAGGTTTAGACTGGATATTAGGAAACGTCTTCACTGCAAGGGTGCTCAGGCATTGGAACAGGCTGCCCAGGGCAGAGGTGGAGTCACCATCCCTGGAAGTGTTCAACAACCATGTAGACGAGGCCCTTAGTGACATGGGTTAGTGGTGGCCTTGACAGTGCTGGGGTCCAGGTTGGACCTAATGATCTTGAAGGTCTTTTCCAACCTAGTTACTTCTATGATTTGGTGCTTCTACAATCTTCAAATTCAGCAGCACAGGTTACCATCTTGACTTTTTCTAAGGGGCCAGGTCCGACCAGTATGATAAACATTCCCTCCAAACTCACTTGTTTTCCCAGGCATTCACACATCTCTTGGCATTTTCAAGAGTGGGAATATTTTAACTCCAGCCTTTGACCCAAGGTGACCTGTTTGGAAATTCAGAGGAAATCCCCTTGGGTATTGTGCTGAGTCATGAGAAAATTAACTTATGATAAGAATTGCTTGCTTAAAAAAGAGAGAGAAAATTGCTTATTTTAA
The DNA here is from genome assembly GCF_000696875.1 of Nestor notabilis. NCBI lineage: Eukaryota > Metazoa > Chordata > Aves > Psittaciformes > Psittacidae > Nestor > Nestor notabilis. The sequence continues at coordinate 63,238 of NW_009933109.1, read as the reverse complement.
AGGAGAAATTTAAATGCTTGTTTAAATAAGAAAATTGCTTATCTTAAAAAAAATGATTCACTGTTATTTCTTTCATTGGACAGTAATTCAAAAGAACCACAGTTTGAAGGGGCTTTTTGATAGGAGACCACAGGTTTGGGTTTGTCACCACAGATGAAACTAGTGCTTATGGTTGAGTTTTAATGTTTTCCAGGTTAGTTTTGACACCACAAGTTCAGTGCAGAAAACTATTAACTCGGCTCTAAATTGTCCACAAAATTAGGCTGAACCTGCTGCAGCTGATGCCAACAGCAATGCTCCTTTGAGCCAACTGAAGACTGTCCGGTGACTTCAGGGGATCCTGACTTGGACTGTACTTCAAAGAGGATGCTCGTGAAGAAAACGCCAAACAAGAGACTTCTGTAGATCTTAGATACACAGTGTTTTGTGTTCTTTTTAGGGTTAAGTATAATCAATGTCCTTACGCCACCTTCAGCACATTAAAGCCTTTGATCAGTTTAAGCTCTTTAAGATGACCTAAGGCCCTTCTCAGATAGTTAAAGCACTGTCCAAAAACATACAAAAGCAAGGAAGAGGAGGTGATAGATGGTTGCTGCCTGTGCTGCTTTTCTCACAGGGAGGAAGGAGTTTAAATTACCCTAGGGTTTTTAACCAGGTCTGTAAAGTGGCATAAGCAAGCACTGATAGAGATGTGAATGCTCAGCCTGCAATTAGTTGTCTGAAGACCATCTGGTGCTTGGTTAAGCTCCCAGGTGTTTGTATTACTCGTGAGGTTCAGAGATGCCAGCCAGTCCCTTGAAGTTGTGACTTTACTTTGCTGGTTTTATTCTTATCTGGGAAGTTAGAGGGCAAAATTATTGACAAATCACAGAACCTAACGGAATAGAATAGAATAGAATAGAATAGAATAGAGAACGGAATAGAATAGAATAGAATAGAATAGAATAGAATAGAATAGAATAGAATAGAATAGAATAGGAGTAGAACAGAACAGAATAGAATCTTGCATGATGCAGAGGCCGCTTGTTTCACTATGGAAAAAAAGGGATTTAAGAGAATAATAACCAGGCTGAACACAACATTTGGAGTCTGCTGTGCCATGTGTGCATTGCAATAAATCTTTAAACTCAGGGTTGTAAATCACAGTCATATAAAAGTGTGCTGGGAGGAAAAAACTATCAGTGCCAAAGCAGAAGAGAGTAACACAGTGGTGAAGATGGATGTGAGCAATGGGAGAGCTGGCAGGAGCCGAACGTGTCTCATAACTTTAAGGAACTGCATGGCTATTACAGACCCTGCTCGTTCATCTCCTCTCTCAGTCCCCGAGCTGCCAAGGTGGAGGTCTGGGCTCCAGATCCAACAGGCTGAGCCTCATCAATGAGCCAAGTTTTGGTCAAAATGAGGACTGGTTCTTTCTCCAGTTGGTCTGGCTGGTTTGGTTTTGCATGCTTGGTTTTTGTGGCGAGTACTGAGTTGGGACGTTACAGCTCCAAAGCTGACACTGAAAGAACATCAGGTGATGAGAAAGGATTCAAGACCTGTGAAAATGCTTAAAAAAAAATTAAATCCCAAAGACACCATAGAACCAGAGAATCATTTAGGTTGGAAAAGACCTTTAAGATCAAGTCCAAACGTTAACCCAACACTGACAAGTCCACCACTAAACCGTGTGTCTGAGCACCACATGTACACATCTTCTAAACACCACCAGGCATGGCAACTCCAGCACTGCCCTGGGCAGACTGTCCCAATGCCTGACTACCCTCATGGTGAAGACATTTTTCCTAATATCCAATCTAAACTTTCCCTGACACAACTTGAGGCCATTTCCTGTGTTTCTATCACTTATTACTCGGGAAAAGAGACCGACTCCCACCTCGCTCCATCCTCCTGCCAGGCAGTTGCAGAGAGCGATCAGGTCCCCCCTGAGCCTTCTCTTCTCCACACTAAACCCCCCAGGTCCCTCAGCCCTTCCCCATCACACTTGTGCTCCAGGCCCTGCACCAGCTCCATTCCCTTCTCTGGCCCCGCTCCAGCACCTCAATGTCTCTCTTGCAGTGAGGGGCCCAGAGCTGAACACAGGGTTCGAGGTGCAGCATCACCAGTGCCCAGCACAGGGGGATGGATGATCACTGCTCTGGCCCTGCTGACCATACTATTATGATAGAGACCAGGATGCTCTTGGCCGCCTTGGCCACAAGCTGCTCATGTTCAGCCAATACAGGTTTACTTATTTTTTGTTGTGTTTCCCCTGGAATTTCTCCCTTGCTATGAACAGCTCAGCGTAGGGAATTCAGCTGCACAGTGAAGGAGCTGCCCCTATGAGTCTCCTTCCACTCTGGCTGGATTAGCACTGGGACACAGGAGCAAGTCAACAGGAGCTGTGGTTCAGGCACACCAACTGCAGTGAGATGCCAAGTGCTGTGGAGGATCAGATCCCTGGTGTTGCAAATTGAGCACCCGAAATCAGCGAGTGCATTTGATCATTTCAGCCTTAATCTCTCTGTGCCTCGGATCACCAGCTGCTGATACTGCAGGAGCGCTGTGAAGATAAACGCATTAATATTGATCAGATGCTGAAACATTAGAGGCGCTCACAAGGAAATTAATGTTGAATTCAGTGTGCGGCTTGAACTGCGTGTGTTAATGTGGCCTAGAGCAATTCACTGCATTAAAATAGCCCCAAATGATAGGTGATCAGATAATTAAAGGATGCATCACATTCAGTGTGCACAAAGGCCCAAATTGTGGCTGTGCAGGCTCTTTAATTCTGGTGTTTCCCAGCTCCTGAGAGTTTGACTTTACAACCTAATTGGGGTTTATAGACCATACCCCCAGGGAAGGAGGTTTAACACCCTCCCTCTGCACCACCTCAATAATGTGCCTGTTTATCTCCTCCATCCCCTATAACTTTTTACTCTCATACCTGATTCCAACCACACATGATGCTGCCATAGGGAAGCCCAAAAAAGAGAAGTTTTTTTCAAATGAGGAGGCAGATTAGGAAGAAAAGATCCAGTTATTCCTCCCTGGAAAGACAGGTTGCTTTGCTTGGACATCAGGGAGCTTGCAAACTATGCAAGTAGACATGACTGTAGGATGTGGGGCTTCACTGGTTTAACTGCCTACCACAGTGCTCTTTCATCCAGTGAATATATCCATCAGGGAACTGGGCTTGTGAACCTCAAATAACACAGAGAGGCCAGACCTTACCAGCTGTAAAGCAGCCACAGGCACCGTGGAAAAGCCTCTCTTCCCAATCCAACCTGGGCTAAGCTTCCACTGAGTCCGTGTTCACCCTGAGGATGGTTCACAACTCCTCAGCTTCATGCAATTTTACTGTTACAGCTGCACATTTCCTATGAGTTTTCATCTTCCTGAGCTCGATGTGCTCATCTGAGCCACATGAACTTTGCATCAACACAACTGACTTCCAGCGGTGACAGGCCAGAGTTCTGCTCTCCAAAGGAGGTGACTTATTCTGGCTACCTATCTCCTCCATTTGCACTGAGGAGATATGTCAGTAGCCTCCAGCACCATCTCACTGCACTGATGGAGTCACATAATAAGTGAAGAGTGGAGGGGAAAAAATGAAATGACACAGGCAGGGGAAGAAGATATGGAAAGCCATTCACTTGCCTGGGAAGTAATCACTTTTTTCATTTAAGCAGAGCACTCAGCTATCTTTTATATTGTTACTGGTGAAGTCCTCTTAGAAGCTGGAAATTAATTTTTTCCTTATCTCCTCATTTTCTCTCTTTCCCATTTGGCAAACAACATTTGCCAAATGTCCCATGTTTCTCACAGAACTGAAATGAACTTGGCTCATCTTGTTCTTTCCTTCAGCACACATTAATGTTGCTGAATAATGAAGAGAGAAGGAGCTTTGCTAATTAACTGCAGCCACCCCAGAACAGGGACATCAGGACTGCCTACAGCTGTGCCCTGAGCTCAGCTCTCCTTGTGTGGAGGCTAAATACCTGAACATGAAGCTACCAGTTAGGCTGATGGAGGACAATTAATGCAGGAGATAGATAATCCTGTTCACAAGACTGGGCATTACTCAGGAAGTAGCCAGAAACTTGGTGTGGATCTGGACTTTTGGATCTAGACCTCAAACTATTTTGCTCTGCATAGTCCCCATCAGCAAACAAGTGATGGGGTTGAGCTGAAGTTGCCCAAGGTCTAAATCAGTGCCCTCCCCTCTTTGCTTCATTTACACAACATAATTACCAGATGAGCTGCCAAGCAAAGAAAGAGTCCAATTCTGCAGCTGTAGCCAGAAGTCTCCTCCAGTGCCAGATCTGGAAACAGAAGCTGCCCGTGTTTAGCAAAAGCAGGCATTCTTTGGAAAGTTTTAGTGGAATTCCTGGCTTTCAGGACGCCAGGGCCAGTGTCAGCCGGTATAATTCTTCCAGCTGTCCAAATTCACGTCTGCTGGGATGTGAGCAGACTGTGAAACGATCTCCAGAAGGTAAGTTATGCAGAGATTGGTGGTGAGGGAAAGGGGTTTAGTAAAAGGTTGAATCTCATTTTTTCAGAGCTCTGTAACTCAGCTGGAAAAATGTGTTTTCATCTAATTGATATGAAAGCTACAGCCCCACAAAGGTTGTTACACGGTGTTTAATCAAACGGTGTCTCTAAGCCTTGTGCCACAATGCAGGTGCCTTTCTCTGATGGAACCAAAGTCCACTTTGTGCACTTTGGAAACTCATTTAATTAAATGGCTTGGTTTAGACACTCTCAATTAAATTTGCATAGGTGTAGAAAGCGAGGAAAGCCAGGGTGCTCTATGGAACTCTGCTCCTTTCATTTAGCAACACCCATTTTCCCCTCTACCATCAAGCTGCCAAACGCACTTTCAGGACAACTATGGGCTCTGGTTGCCTTCCCAGGCTCCTGTTGGCTTGCCCTCCCTCATCTCCCACACATGTACAGGGCTATGAGCAGTGACTGCTGCAGACAGTCTGCTCTACGGCCACATCAAACCCCAGCAGCTGACAATAAAAGGCTCCTCACCTCAGCTTTGCAG
>NW_009933109.1:44026-58175 GCF_000696875.1 Nestor notabilis | reverse complement strand
CTGGAATATGGTGATCCCTGTCCTGTTTGCCATCAAGGCTCTTGTCTTGGTTTCTGCTCCCTGCACGCTGTTTGAGAAGCATCACCATCATCATGGTTATAGAGGGGAAGCTGAGGTGAGAGAAGCCATTGGCCTGATCATCCCTGCCACTGGCATGTTTTGTGTTGAGTGTCACTGAAACTGATGCACCTTAACACAACCCTTCACAGACACCTAAACCTCAACCCCTAAGTGCAGGTCCATGTCTCCAGCTAAAACAAAAGCCTGGCGTGAGAAACAGCTCAGGAGCTGTGCATCTCTCACCAGCTGCTCCTTCAGTCTCACTCAGTTTTGATAACAGCTTGGACCAAAGAGACCAGTTAAGTAGTGGTGCCCCACATCTCCACGTGGTTTCTGTGACATGCCTGTGAGGCTCCACGTTTGGGCTGGGACCTGGCTTTGTACACGAGAGGCAAACCAGAGCTCATGGAAAATAAGCACAAAAGCAACTATTTGGAAAGAGCCAGGTATGACCAGGCAGGAGCAACCTCCCGCCAGCTCCCCACAACCCCGAGGCTGCCACTGCCCCAGAAGTACCTACCAGATGAAGTGTTCAACCTGCATTCCCACCACCTTGCTTGCTGCCTTGCTATGCTATGCCCTTGAGTGACACTGTTTAGCTGCCCCATCATACCTTCCTCTCCCAACTCAAGCTGTGGCTTTTGCCTTTTCTCCTCACAGAGCATCTCCCAGCACAGCCACTGATCAGTCTCCCACTGGAGAGGAATCCAGCCATTCTTTGTTCCCATGGGTCACATTTTGAGTCGGACTGTGCTGTGCTTTGCCATGTTCATGTGCTTCCAGTGCTTGCCGACTGGGCCAGCTATGGTCAGATAAGATCTAATCAGGGCTCTGCAGGCAGGAAAACACCAGCTAGTGTGAGGTTTTGCATTGTGCACCATCGTCTTCCTCGCAGACCATTTCCATGCGAATTCAATCCCCTTAACAAAAAAGCTTTCTGTCCTATGTGGCTTTTGCTTTATCCCTGTTTAACCACACCTTAGAGCTTGGCTGCTGCAGAGCAAGTTCTGTTCTGGCTCCACCTCCATGGTAAGACTTCACGTGTGCAATAATGTCCCTTCTGAAATGGACCTTTGTGGATATTCTCAAGGAATACTGAAGCATAAATCTCATCTGTCCAACTTCCTAAAGTACCAGAGCCCATAACCATTGTGACGGTTTGACTTGATTCATTCCCCTGCTAAGAAGTCAACGAGCAGGTTGAGTCTGGGAAGTTAACAATCCAGTTGTCAGCTACAACTGTTAGGGCAAACCTGCCAGGTTACCTGTGCAAACCCAATGCCATTGCAATGGTTTATATGTTTTAAAAGAATAATAAAGTGATGGTGTCCACCATGTAACTCCCATGTAAGCCGCTGTGCTCAAATCCTTTTTATATCAAGACTAATGATGCACCACACTGCAGTGTGCAGCCCCTTTATGTCTCCTTATCCAGCTGGATTCTGTGCACCACAGACATCTTAGACAGCTGTTTTTTACAGTCTTACTAAGCCTGAACTAAGAACCCCAGGCCAGAGTCAGATGGTCAAGAGGTGACAGAAGGGTTCATTTATCTGGCAGAGGTACTTTAGCACATATATTCACAGGCTTATGGCCAGATGACTTCACCAGTGCAAGCAAAGCCTTTCTCAATTAGGGTGGGCTCATCCTGCCCTTGTACAGCTGCTTCCATCTTTCTGCTAACTTGGGAAAACAGACCAACATCACCAAGTACTGCAGGGTCTGCCCAGGAAGGTCCAGAATTCTTGGAGATTGTGCACCCACCATTCACCCTTAGGTTTGGGTGCATCCACTGTGCAGACAAGGCCATTGCTCCCTACCAGTGTGGTTCAACTGGGGAATCACGCTGTGGATGAAGGCCTGGAAAAGCCACATGCACCTGTAGTTCTCCCTAGAAGCCCATGACGAAGACCTGGACTCATCTCACCTACCTCCAGCCTTCACTACACACCACATCTGAGCTTGCTGTCTTCCTTAGGTTCATCCAGTCCAGCTCGGACACTTACTAAGGGGATGGAAGTGCCCATTGCTCAGCACTCATTGCAAAGCAAATCAGGGCTGCTGGCTCAGCACCTCGCTTCATTGGACATGACCTATTCTAAATCCTCCTTTGCTTTCCATCTCACTGCCCATCTGAAAGGTGGAATGGATTCTTGTCCTTTTGCTCTCCATCGTCAGGGCAGCTTAGATGGGTGGCTGGTTCCCAGCAGTGCTGCTGCTCAGGCAGTTTCAGACTCTTAAAGCAAAGCGGATCTACCGAAGGCAATGAACTGAAAATCACAGCACAAATGAGAGAAGATCTAAACCAGATAACACCTGAACAGTACTGCCTTTTCCTTGAAAGGCTTCTTTACTCACATCAAGAGGTGGATGGGAAAAGTCTGTTTGACCCAGCCTATTTGATTCTTAATTTATACACCAAATGGGAAAATTAAGATTTCATCAGTTGGGGTTTTTTTTCAACAAGAGCTTCTTTAGCTGGTGAAAAGGGCTGTTCCATAAACGCCTGCCATTCTCCTGGAAGGGGTAATACCGTTCCCTGATGCCACGTGTCTTATTATAGCACCGTGATATGGGTCTCCTTGTACCCTGGGTTGATCTGTGTTTGTCACAGGCTAGAGTGCACAGGATGGCTGCTCAGACAAACAGCTCTCTTCCAGGAACCCGCCGCACCAGCAAGCCTGTAATAGTCACGTCTGTAATAGTCACGTCTGTGATGTTTTCGACCCAGCACAGGCTCATTTGTTATCCCCATTACCTCCCAGCACAACAAACCCATCTGCCCTGCCACCGCTTCCCAACACCCAGCTCTGCACTGCTTCTTCCTCCAAGAGAAGCCTCTGCACTAACACACGTGATGCCTTCCTCTGCTTAAAAATCACCTCCCAGCCAGAAGAAAAGCTCCTGTTTGCCTGAGAATGGCTGTTTTCAGAGTATGTACCAGTGAGGAGAAAAGGGCTGTCTCCTTTCCTCTCTTCTCCTTACTGCTCTTGTTATTCTCCCCTCCATCCATCTCCATGATGCCATAAGAGAAAAAACAACAAGGGTCTCCTCACCTTCTCCCTTAATGGGAGTCTGGGTTAATTTGGAAAGCCAGGCTGATAGCTATGGGCACACAGGTGTATGAGCAGTGGGTATGTTTGCCTTTTAGGAAGTAATGTTTATTTAAAACCCCGTAGGGTTGCTGTGGTCAGGGAGGAGTGGGCACATGAGCTGCTGATGCAGGGGTAGATCTTGTAGGTATCAGTCTGAGACTGCTTCTTATGGTATATATTATAAATATAGTAATTATAACAGATACAGTGATTATAACAGATATGGGGTTATTGGGTAGAAAAAGAGGCTTTGAATGAAAAATACGTGAAGATATATTGGTTCCTGATGGATATCATTTTACTGCTATACTGCCAACTTCTCTTAGAGTGGATCCACAAGGTTTCTTCATGGCAAGCCCAGGACGTGTACTTCCCAAAGCCAAGGCAGCAACAAGAGCACACAGGCTGGGGGCCAAGGCATTTTTCCTGCCAGTTTAATACTGGGCAACTTCATACCAAATATTCCTGATTTCATCCAGCTGTGGGTGATGGTTCCCAGCTTCAGTGTCCAAAGTACCAAGTGGCGACGGACAAGTCTGAAGGTGGCACGTCACCATCATCATTCCTTCTCCAACATCAGTTTGAAGCCAACATGGTGTGATCCTGGTATAACTGCAGTGAATTCAACTCAGTGAAAATACAGCTACTCCCACTTTGGCATGGGGGAATGTGTAGAAGTGCAAGGACACAAATGAAGGGAAATTATAGAGATATTCAGAATTGGCACCACTTTTTACTTACTGGCATTGTGAGGAGCAAGGGGTATTTTGTGAATTAAAATTCAGTAAGAAGTTACTGTTCTTAGGGCAGAATCCAGCATTTCTTTCATCACTGGCTGCTCAGTGCTGTTGAAGTGTGGCTGTGTGGACACCCAAAGGCTTTCACCTTCACAGTCCTGCTGTTCAGCACTTCAGGAGCAGAAGTGACACTGCAGCAAGGGGCTTTAGCAGAAAGACTTTTCTACCTGTGTTCCCCCTTCTCTACCAATACACTTTTTCACTGTTATGGATTTCTTTGGTTGGGCTGTTTCCAGCCTTGGTGAAATGAATCTGGAGCCAAGGAAGCATCTTTGCTGCTCAGCAGTGTGGCCTTGCTAGGGATGTTCTCCCACCCTGCTACTCATGTTAAATCAATATTAACCACAGGAGCTCACAGCGAAGGGCTCTCACACAGCCTGTTTGTGCCTCTGATGTGCCCCATGCTGAAATGAGAAACCAAGCACTTGCTTTCCTTCACCTTGCCCTTCCCGCAGAAGGGATGCTCCCAAAAACCATTCCCCATTCAGCAGCCACCTCCAAGTCCTGCCTCCAGACCTCCTTTGCTACAAAAGCTACCAGAAACATCATCCTAATCCCACAGCTGAGACGAAGCAGGAGAGGTCTGCTTTGTCTGAACCAGGATTGCTTCAGACATCCTCACTGAACTGGCTGCATACTCCTGCTGTCCCCCGTCTCAGCCTGGGAACACCAGGGGGCAAAAACATCACCTTTTTGGTCAGCACATAAAATAAGGAGGAAAGTCAGGGACCAGAGGCTTTTTCTACAAGTCAGGTGGCATTGCCTGTTAATAATACAAAGGGGTTGGGGAAGAGGGGGGATGTTTCAGCTTTACAGAGATAAATAGAAAGCATAAGCAAATAGTTACAGTCCCAGCATCATCTTTGGCACCAAAGCACAAGCAGCCAGGCACCACCATCAGCAGAGGGGATGGAGGGCCAGCTGGGCACTGGAACAAAGCTCCATCACAGGGGTGGGGAAGGATGGATGCTAAGCAGGTTGTCTGAATGCAGCACAGGGTTTGCTTTGCTTCAGATTGCTCAGTAGATCGGTAGGAGGGCCTACACAAAAGCCCTGGTTTGCATGGAGCTGCCCCAGGCGGCACAGAGACAAATGTGAGTTGCTTCCCAAAACCTCTGCTCCCTGCAACTTCCCTGCTCCCCACAGGCCTCCAGCTACCATTAAAAGAGCTGCAGCGCTACTGTTCAAATCACTTGTGCCTGTAAAGCCATGGCCAGCATCTCAGACAGTACAAATTTGGAGCTGTGCTGATTTCTATCAGCGGAGAACATCGTTCTTTGGGTTTGGATTCTTTTTCTGAATGAGAGAAGATATGCACATAGAGAAGATATGAGAGAAGAAGCACATTTGTTTCCACTTTTGAATCTGAAATGGAAGAGCAACTATTCTTGTCTGGAGACAAAATCTAAAGGCCCGCTAGCTGCTCTCTCCCAGTGCATAAAATAACAGTTTACCCTTCTAACCATAAGAAAACATTGGGTTTTCCTCTTTCTCAGCACAACTGACAATGTGAATGAATGAATTAATTAATTACTTGTTTCCTACCTTCTCAACTGAGAAGTCAAAAAACCTTTTTGCCTTCATCCTGAGTGCCCAAGTCTCAGAGGAGGGTCAATACAAGAACAAAACCCCACGACCTTGCTCCGCGGGGGCAGCGGAGCTGCCTGTGCACTCATCAAGCATGATGCAGGAAAAAAGTCTTGTTGCTGCTGCTGCTGAGACCTCTGGAACTGACCTGCCTACAGCCCCAGGGAAGTGTGGTGGGGTTTTGCCCAGCACAGAACAGTATTTCTTTCTAGCTCCTGTCATACTTTCTGGATGTTTTAGAACATATCTAAGGAATGACGATGCTTTAGTAGCTCAACTCTAAGTGAGGTAGATTCCAGCAGGACTGATGCAGGAATGGCTGTTATATTAGAAACTACATAACCAAGAGCCCTTATTAAAAGATTTATTAGGTTCTGAGTATCTAAAACCTGTGGCTGCTTTAATGATTTAGTCCTTACTCGGAGAGAAAAGCAGTACAAGTGGTGCAATGATACAACATCATTATATTCATTTATATCAGAAAGACAGAAGAAACACACCCATGTGGAAACTTTCCTACTGTTATAAAAGCTGAGAGTGAGTTTGTGAACTAGAACTGAAATCTCCATTCCCACAGCCTGCTGATGCGAGAGCCATGCTGTGATTTCTCCCCATGGTAAGGATGTGCTGCCAGAACAGGGGTGCATAGACCAAGTCCCCCCCATCCTGCACCATCTCAAACGGGACTGTGAGCCCTGGACGTATCAGGAAAACACAGTATAGGTTGTTCCCATGTTGGAAATCCTAGACCAAATGGATTGTGGAGGAGTGGAAGAGGGAGATTGAGGCAGAACCGCCCCAGCAGGATGCCTGGGACTACTGCTCACTCTCAGGGTTTGGGCAGGAGCAGGGAAGACTGGGGAGGGAGCTATTCCTTGGAAGCCTCTGCATCAGGCCACTGTTTGGGCAGTGCAAACTCATCTTTTGATACCAACATTTAAGTTTCTGGGAAATAAAAGGAAGAGCCCATAAGGCATTGCATCCCACGCTGAGCCCTTGGTCCTGATAACCTACTGCTGCCCCAAACCTAGTTTTCCAGCAAGACACTCCATTGTCATTCCCTTTGGTGTCATGGACTGGCAGATCCCTTAAAAGCAAGCAAGGATGCGGCTTTGCAAAGGTGTTTCAAGGAGCTCTGCACGTGACTGGTGCTCAGGACACATCTGTATCTGGCCCTATACATTCAGCACAGCTTCACTAAATGAAGAAGTCTTTCATGTTCAGGCAGGCTTCTGTGCTGCAGCCCATCACAAAGCCTGTGAGCAGGCCTGTGGGTGCCTTTCTTCTTCAGCATTCTGGCTTTAATGGCTTTTCACAAGGAATATTGGCTTTGTGCTCCCTTAGATGAATTGGCAGGCCCTAATGAGCTATGAATGCAATTTAATAAAGCTCACATTTGGAGAACGGAAACGGTTCCGTGGAAGGAAATGAATGAAGGCAGGAAGGGGGGAAGGAGGCAGAGAGGTGTGTGGCCTCAGAGCATGAAAAAGCTAAAGATGAAGATGTAAAGACTTGCAGAGTCTTCAAACACAGAAACAGCCAGAAGGGAGTATCTGCTTTCCCTAGCTTGTTTGGGGTAATCACACATGTCTATGGCACGTTACTGGCTCCCAAATGTGCTCCAGGAGCTGGGACAGGAGTGGTAGAGGTGAAAAGCTGGTCTGATACACCTGAGACCTCCACAGACAGGCTTGATGCTGAAGAAGAAGCCACAGACAAGTAGACTGTGCCAAGCCTGCTGCTGTACTCCAGAATGATGTGGTTTGCCTTGCTCTAATGTGAGCAACCACACTGTAATGGCCCAGATTGAGGAGCTCAGCACACACCTGACTCCGTAGGAATGGCAAACCTATGTGAGATGTCCAAAATGATGGTGTGATCCCACTGTGGAGCAAGCTCAGACCCACACTTCAATGTTCTCCCAAAAAAACACCCTGCAGGCAGCCCCCAGGCCAGTCCAAGCCAGGATGTCTGACGCCTATTGTTGAAAGCTGCAGAAGGAGGTCCAAAACACATCCCTTTAGTGTGTTTTCTTTGGCAGCCTCTTCCAGCACAGGACAGACGGATGGGATGTAGCTAATTACATAGCTGGCCTTCATAACTGTACCATGAGCATCAGGTATTCTGGCTCCTTCTGCTTCCTCTCTCATCACTGTCCAGAGCAGAAGTTGGCTATGCACACACCTAATTCACCTGATCAAGCACAGATGATGTTCTGGGAGCCAGATCCATCCCTTTGTCACATCCAATCAATTTCGACTGAAAATGTAATGCATCAGAACAAAGAGGAGCTCAAGCAAAACCACCAGGATGAACAAGGAGCTCCTGGACAAGTTCCTTGACAAGCAGGAAGCCTGCAGAGGGTGGAAGCAAGGACAGGTAGCCTGGGAGGAATACAGAGAAACTGTCTGAGCAGACAGGGATCAGCTTAGGAAAGCTAAAGCTCTGACAGACTTAGAGCTGGCCAGGGACATCAAGGGCAACAAGAAAAGCTTCTATAGGTATGTCAATGATAAAAGGAAGACTAGGGGAAATGTGGGCCCTCTCCAAAGGAAATGGGAGACGTGGTTACCTGGGACACTCAGAAGGCTGAGGTACTCAATGACTTTTTTGCCTTGGTCTTCACTAGGAGAATGTGAGCCCTTTCCAAGGGAAAAGGGACTTTGAGCAACCTACTCTACTGGAAGGTGTCCCTGCCTGTGGCAGGGGGTTGGGACTGGATGAGCTTTAAGGTCCCTTCAACCCAAACCAGGCTGGGATTCTGTGCATTTTTATGTATGAAAATAAACTTTGTTTGCTTGGGGTTTTTTGTTGTTTGTTTTGTTGTTTGTTTTGGGGTTTGGTTTTTTAGGGGGTAAGGGAGACATATATACAAAAAAATAACCTACGCTCTTAAAAAGCTTCAAGGACCGGTACGTTGTGGGGGTCCATCATGCTGGGTTTTGCTTTGACCACTGCACCAGGAACCACCTTTGTAGCATGTTTTCCCTCAGCATCAAGGACAGGTCAGTTCCCGGAGTCTTTAGACTGGATGATGCCATCTCATGGGCAGCACCCTGGAAATAAATTGGATGATTGCAACTTTTATTAATGCCACCTAGCACGGTACCCTGTAAATAGGCTCCTTCTTGTTCTCCCCCGGGGCTGGATCTTGGAGCTGTGAGGGTTCTGCAGAGGTTGTTGGTGCTTCAGGGCACAAAGGCTGCAATCTCTGTGTTTCACAGGATTCCTCTGTTTAAGCAAATGCTCTTGCATAAGCGTGCATGAAGCTAAACACACATTCATAAAGCATCTCCACCTACATACCCAAAGCACAGCTAAAACACTCAAGCTGGAACACAGTCACCTTAATACCCTAGAGATACATAATTACAAGTATATAAGCAATAAGGCATAATTTATCCTTCCTTTTTAATTATTTCATGCCAAAGTAACAGACCTGGAATACTTCAGATTGTGTTTGACTGGAAAGGAATCTCACTGTTGGAAAGGCTCAGCTCAGTATCTACAAACACATTACTGCAAAGAGCACAGTGTCATTGTCTACAACAGGATCCAGTTTAATGGAAATCCTGAGCAAGGTTAACCTATGTGCAAATATTGGTTGGATCAAAGCGACCATCTATTTCCTGTTCCTTTTCCCATTCTTACCCCTGTATTCCATGCTAGTAATGTTCTGCCCCTTATTTTCTATTTCTCCTGCACAATCCCTTCCAAACCTATTAAACAACATCTGAATTACAAACTAACAGAATTTACTGAAATCTGACATTAGACAAAATTCAGCTTTAAGTCACTGGGAGCCCTAAATCATTGTCTTAATTTTCCCCCAAAGCATTAAATTTATTTTGCCAAACGATGCTCTTGGGTAAAGAGTTACAAAAAACAAATAGACCTGAATGATGTTGTAAGAAAAATCATACAAAAGGAAGAAAAAAGAGTATAGCAGATACATTTTATAAGTTGTACTTTAATTAGAGGGGGAAAAGAACTTTCTAAAGTGACCAGGTGTGTTAATAGCTCATGTTAATAGTATTTTGTGCTTCTTATTTAAAGATGTCTTTCACTTCATTGATGACGATACATACCCAAACTGGGAGCATTGCCTTTAATTAAGAGAAGCAAGTGCTGGATCTATGAATGGAAACATTTGTAGGAAGTATGCAGCCAGGATTATCTCATTTAACAAGCTGTTGGAGGCTTATGGAAAACGTTGTGAAATATTATGGGCTGAGCACAGCCTCTGTGCACACACGACTGTGAGCAGCATGATGGATGCAAAGCCAGCAGGAGCCAGGGATAGAAGAAAGATTTACGGATGTTGAGATGCAAAACACACCCCATGGTTGCTCTGTCTCTCCATCTGTCCCTACAAGTGGTCCAGTGGCCAATTTCTACCACCTTTGACAGCTAAAAATCAGATATGAAATAACTGCATGTTTTGTGAAAAGCACTGGTTGGGTAGAGGAGAAGAGTTTCAACTTAGCACCTTCCCTAATAAGCAACAGTGTAAGGGTGACAGTGTTCTGTTTGTCCTTCTGGCTAATCGAATAGCCTAATGAGCTGGTGAGCCCAGGGACAGCTCAAAATAAGCCCAAGAAGTAGTGTATGGCTGAGGAATACAAGAGCAAAGTCTTAGCATGAGGAGGGAAGAGTGCTTAATGCACTCTTAAGGGAATCTGTGTAGACATAGGGGATGTGAAACCTTTGGAAACCAGACTTTGTTTTCCTACTGTTTACAGAACAATTTATTGAGTTTATTTGTTTCAGGCTCTGCTTCAGCTCCTTTTGGTCCTTTATCTACAAGGGATGTTCACTCCCACAGTTCTTCCCCATGAAGATCCTCTCCCTGCACAGCTTGAGATGCTGTGGGTGCAAGGTGTGTGCTGCAAGTCTTGACTCCCATCATGGGTTATTACAGGAGAGAAAAGTGAGCTACAAAGGAATATCCCACTAGGCAAGATCTCCTCCTCCTCCTTGATTATACCTGTAGTTTTCAGCCCATCTCCATGGAGTCTCCACAGGTCATGGATGCACAGTCGGGCATATGTAAGAGGCAACGAAGGCAAGAAGCACAGATTTCCCATCTAAGCTTCTGCTCTTCTGCTGCAGAAGCTTCTGTGAACTGAGAAAGGCCAAAAGCCACTGTTTTTACCTTGGTTTACAGCAGACTTTTTAGGCTTGGAGACCTGAATCTCAGTCTAACACACTCATCCTACCAATATGCCTCCTCCCCTTCCCCACTCTCCATCCAGCCTTGAGGTGGATGGGAGAAGACCACTTGAGGAGGCTCCTGTTGCTGGAGGACATCCCTACGGTGGGTACAGAGCCTGAGAGAGAACTTCATGCTCAGGGTGAACATTACAAGGTCAGAGTCCTTGCTGAAGAAACCTCAGAAGAAAACACATCACCACGAGCAGCATTACATTGTTCTCAGGCTTCAGAGGTTCCCAGTCACTGGTTAATGCCCATTCCAAACACAAACCTGTCTCTCTAGCTGGAAATGTCAGCCACAACACTGATGGTTGCATGTGGCAGTTGCAGGTGTATGGAATGACTCCAACTAATTTACTTAAGGGTTGGGTCCTGTTTTTCCCCCTATGTTAAAGAGGTCTTTGCAACCATGAAGTCAATACAGCCCTGATCTGACACATGAAAGCTGTAGCTGAGTAACTTATTAGCACCCTCAATAATGAAAAACCACTTCAATATTTAGGACTAATGCAGACTCCCTACTGAAAAAAATGTACCTGTAAACAGCATCCGCAGCCACGTGCTCAAGGTAATAATTAAGGAGAATTATCTTTGCTATGTGTATTACAACAACATAATTGAAGAAATTAAATGTCCATATTAAAGAGAAGCAGGTAATTTTTTGCTTAGGAAATTAACACCAAGTGGAGTAACTGTTTCCACATCTAGAATAATCTCAGGCTGAGTAAGAACAGCGAGAACCAGACACCTAAATGTTACATATCACTTTCTGTGCTCTGATGTACATGGGCAAGGTCCTTCTCCCTAAACCACAGGGAAACACGCTGAGCATGACCGGGGAGCAAGAAGGAAAAGGTGGTTCTTTCACTGATTGCCAAGGTATTTAGAAATCCATGCCACTTCCCTAATGGCTAATACAGTAAATAAATCTCAGGTGCTCTGAGGAGTCATCATTATCTGCTCTTTAGTTCCACTAAGGCTTGACTGGTGAAAAAGCAGTAATTAGCACTCGTTAGCACTTACTTACAAGTCTTCCATATGGGAAAGCAAGTCGTAAGTGTCCAGATTAATCCAAGTTCTTCCACAGAGTAACATTCTTGACTCAGACTCATTTATCTGCTGGGCAGCAGAAGGCAGGCAAGGCTTGAGCAGACTTAATGTTTGGGGTTTGTTTCTAGAGGGACTCATAAAGGAAACTTCACACCAAAGGTTTTTCTGCCTTTCTCATTGAGTCATTACTGACTAGTAGAGAAACCACAGCCTTTCCTTCACAGCATCTCACTCTTGCCCATCTCTCCATCTTGTGATATTCATGATACTCATATTCTCATGATACTCAGTATTTTAAAGAAAGTTCTTGATAAATTAGGTTAAAAATGGCGAGGAGTTGAGCAATGATTCCATCACACGTCATTTTCTGTAACTAAAACTTACCAGCAAATAGTATAGTGCCTTTTTTCTTTTGTCTCTTACTAAGGGTATTCACACTCCAAAGAACACCAAATCCCACAAGGTAAAACCCTTTGAGACAGAGACTTCCAACATGATGCTTCCTTCCCTTTTACATGCCTGGTCCCACTCTGCATCTCTTCTTCAAAAGATCTGCTACCCCTTTCCCAGATGTATGCGAGTACAAAAGGTACCAGATGAGCTTTCTGCCCCTTGCTGTGAGATTAGAGAGAATTTATCTCCAGGCAATCAGAATCTATCATCAAGCTCACCAGGTTTGCAGCTCCGTGGTGCCAATCAAACCCTTTCTGTGAGAAGCTAACTGCTGTTCCCAGACTCTGGCTGATTTCACTCCTTGCTGTGGATGATCACCTCCCGGAAAAGGGAGAAAACCCAAATCCAAACCCAGTGCCGAATTCCCCCTCCTCTTCATCCCCGTGCACTGAGAAGGGCTGAACCACCACATCCCCAGGAGAGATGGTGGCACATAGGAAGCACAGATACCACTTTGAAAGGACACGTGGCCCTCACAGGTGAGATCTGCAGTTTGGGGGGGGATTGTCTCACGGGATAAGGCAGAAATGCATCTTGAAGAAGTGGGTGAGGAAGGGTCTCAAGTAAGACTGAGCATAAGCAATATTATTCCTGCAGGTTCCCAGACTCCCCTTGTACTTGCCTTAGAGCTGGGACTGGAGTATTTTCTCCTCTGAGGTCTCTCCCTGCTCTTCTTTGCTGTGAATCGGGTGATTTCTTTTAGAAACAACATGGAGCTCAGCACCTTTTCCTGTATTGAAGGATTCAGATTGTGCCTTTTCTAACGGATCACGTTTCTGCGTGGTAACAACGAATTGTCCCATAAACTATCCATTTAAAGGCAGCTCTCAGCGCACCCCTGAGGCTGAGCTCCAATGGCAGGAGGCAGTGGATGCACATGCCCTGCGTTCTGGCTACTGGGACACTTTGACCTAGGCTTGGCCATCCCACCAACCCTCCCGGCTCTGCAGGCCCATGGTGTATGAGGCACTCCTGACAGCAGAGCTGAGGACACGGTCCCAGGATGCGACCAGCACACACATGACATGACCGTGGATCAAGGAGAAAACTCCACTTGTTACTGGATGCAAAGACAGCTGAAAAGTGGCAGCTCTGGAGAATCCAGGCTCCCCACAGTGTCTTCATGCTGAAAAAGAAACATCTAATCGCTGTAAGAGTAGCAAGAACTTACCCAAACTGGCCCAGGGGAGCCCTGGCAAGGGGCTGTGCTCAATGCTGCAGGGGAAGGTGAAACCCCCCAGGGACCAGAGCCAATGTGCTCTCGGGGGGGAAATTCCTTCCTGACCCCAGAGCTGGCGATCAGCTGCACCCGAAGCATGGGAGCAGGACCCGATGCCAGCCCCTGGGGTGGTCACACCTACAGGGACACCACCAGTGCCTGGCCCCTTCCCTTCTGCAACCCTGAGCCAATTCAGGGGCTCCTGAGAGCAGCAAAACCCCCCTGGCAAGATCCACCTTGGGAGCGAGAATCCTTCCCATGCCCGGCAGGACACCAGTGGGTGCTCCAGAGCACTGGGGGAAGGCACCAACAGATTCCCCAGCTGAAAAGGCCTTGGGCACCTCCAGGTGTTCGTGGTGCTTCTCATCGCCCTACATCTTGTCTCCGTTCCCTGAAGGAAGGATGAAGCAGGATTTCCATCCAGCAGATGTAACACTGAACATGGCCCTGCCAGGAGCTGGAATTGCAGTGGAGAACCTCCAGCAGCCTCATCCAGCCTCAACTCTTCCCCGCTCAGCTCCTCCAGTTAATCCCACTGGCCCCTCAAAGACATCCTCTCCCGGCCAGCCCTGTCCCGATGCCCCATGGCTGTACATGGAGGACAGGCGGATTCCGCTTCCATCCCGCCTGGACACGGTGGTGCTGCGTTGCCAGGGGGCAGGACCGTGACATGG
>NW_009933109.1:41499-43877 GCF_000696875.1 Nestor notabilis | reverse complement strand
CTGGGCACCCTCCCTGTGCTGCAGGGTCCTGGTGTCACCACGGCAGGGCCAAAGTCAGGTCACAGCATGGCCTTGGCCAGGGGCTTCTCCTGCTGTGCCACAAGCAGCTCCTCAGCTGGAGGAGTCCAGGGGAGCCCTTTCCCATAGGACACAGGGAGACTGTCCAGCACATGGCTTAAGCACTCCATCCACAAGCCCCACTCCCTGCCCAGGGTCCCTGAGGAGGGCACAAGCCCAGAGGAAGCAGAGACAGGACACCTGACCCAAACCAGCCAAAGGGGTATTCCATACCACAGCACATCATGTCCAGTATAGAATCTAGGGGGAATTACCTGGAACTGCCTGGGTCAGACAGGACATCAGACAGCAGATGGTGAGCAACTGTATTGGGCATCACTGCTGGTTATTGGGGTTTTTTCCCTTTCCCCTTTTAATTTTATATTCTCTTTGTTATTTCCCTTATCACTACTATTAGTAGTATTGGTATTACACTGTACTTCAGTTATTAAACCTTTCTTATCTCGATCTGTGGGGTTCACTTTCTTTCAGTTCTCCTCCCCATCCCAGCAAGGCTGTGGGGAAACGGAAGGAGGTGAGCAAGCAGTTGCATGGTGCTGAGTTACCTGCTGGGTTTAAACCACGACAACATGTCTCACAACTGCAGCAGTTTTCTCTAAGCTTTTTGAGTTCACAGCTCTCCTCCATCTCTGGGTTGCCCCTTGGAGCAATCTGTCTGGGACTGGAGCATCTCTCTTGTGAGGAAAGGCAGAGAGAGCTGGGACTGCTTAACCTAAAGAGGAGAAGGCTCAGGGGGAACTCACCAATGTATATAACTGGCAAGTTGAATACAAGTCAACAGTGAGCCCTGGCAGCCCAAAGGGCCAACCGTGTCCTGTGGTGCATCAAGCCCAGCATAGCTAGCTGGTCAAGGGAGGCGACTGTCCACTCCACAGTGCACTCATGTGGCCCTCCTTAAGTTCTATGTGTGGTTGTGGCTGCCCCAGTATCAGGAGGACATCAGACTGTCAAAAGTGTGTGCAGAGGAGGGTGACCAAGGTGGTGAAAGGTCTTAAGGACAATACTCACCAAGAGTGGCTGAGGTGACTTGGCTTGTTCAGTTTGGAGAAGAGAAGGCTGAAGGGTCGTTCATTGCAGTTGACACCTTCTTCATAGGCGACAGCAGAAGGGAAGGTGCTGGTCTCCTCTCTGGTGGCCAGTGATAGGACACGAGGAAATGGCATGAAGCTTCATCAGGGGAAGCTCAGACTGGACATTAGGAAAAGGTTCTTCACTGAGAGGGAGGTCAGTCACTGGAACAGGCTCCCCAGGAAAGTGGTCACAGCATCAAGCCTGTCAGAATTCAAGGCGGGTCTGGGCCTCCTGCTTTTAGGCATATGGTTTAGCTTTAGGTAGTCCTGTGAGGAGCAAGAGGTTGGACTCAATGATCCTTATGGGTCCCTTGCAACCCGAGATACTGTATGAGACCCTTAGTGCCATGGTTTAGTGGTGGTCTTGGCAGTCCTGGGTAATGGTTGGACTTGATTATAAAGGCCTTTTCCAACCTAGTTGGTTCTGTGATTCTATGATTCAGTCTTTGGCCGCTCTCCAGTGACCAGCATATTTCTCACAACACTGTGCCTAAAATGACACATCTCAGTACACCATCCCCACACCAAACAAAATACCCTCTCATTGCTTCCATCCCTCTCTCCTGCTAGCCCAAGAACAACACCTGCCTTTTTCCTCCCCCACCAGCTTATTATTGCCTTGCATTTAATGGTCTCTACTGTAACTTACCCACTCCCACTGTACTGCTGCTCTGCCAGCTCTCTCCCCATTTGGTACTCGAATGTCTGATTTCTCCTCCTAACTACAGCACTTTGCGCTCGCCTTTATCAAATTTCTCCTCGTTATTTCAGACCATTTTCCCTGTGTGTTATGGCCATTTAAATTCTGATACAGCCCTCGAAAGTGCCTGCGTGTATTCTCACGCCAGTGACAACTGCAGAGTTTTATACAGGCTATTTATTTCCCTGCTCCAGCCATTAATGAAGTTATGGAAAAATACAGGGCCTGCAACAACATGTATCACGGTCTCGCTCACAATACCCTCTCTGGCTACGTACCAATAGCTATTCCAAGTGTAATTTTTCTGCTACATTGTGATAATTTAGTTAATTCCCCCCCCCCCTTTTATTTTTTGCTTGTAAAAGGGATATAGTGAGGCAAAGAAAACATCAAATGCATCAGTTATCTCTGAATCATCCATCATATTTTCTCCGTCCCCTCATCTTTCCACGCTTAATCATGTGCCTTTCCTTCCAATTTCTGCGGTTTCATTTTGATTGATCCTTACAAGTCCTTGCTATGCCATTTTC
>NW_009933109.1:0-41477 GCF_000696875.1 Nestor notabilis | reverse complement strand
TGCTGGGCCATTAAAAAAGCACCTCTCTCCAGTTATCCCAGCCATCATCTCCCAGACGGACCCAGGCATCGGTGCCCACACTTATCAAAACTGCCTTTCGTAGGTGGTCCTTTTGCTGCTCTCATCTCCCTGCTTTCTCAAGAACAGCAAATGCCAACTCCATAACCACCTCTGACTTTAGGACTTTTAACAACTTTGAATTAGTGTGACTGTAACCCACAACAGCCAACTCTAGAATAACACCCTGTATCTCCTGAAATACAATCTCTATCCTCTGTGGGAAAAATAAAATGTATTAGCTCTTTGTCTTTTCAAGTCTGTCCCTGTTGGGTACTTTCCCAACACATGCCCAAGCAGTGAATACCTCCCATTTCCATCAGACTTCATTGAGAATACTGGTGGATGAAAAACTGGACATGATCCAGCAGTGTGCATTTGCAGCCCAGAAAGCCAACTGTATCCTGGCCTGCATCACAAGAAGCAGGACCAGCAGGTCAAGGGAGGGGATTCATCCCCTCCACTCTGCTCTGGTGAGACACCCCCTGCAGTCCTGTGTCCAGCTCTGAGGCAACAACACAAGAGGGATATGAACCTGCTCAATGAGTCCAGAGGAGGCCAAGAAGATGCTCTGAGGGCTGGAGCAGCTCTGCTTTGGAATCAGGCTGAGAGAGCTGGGCTGGTTCAGCCTGGAGAAGAGAAGGCTCCGGGGATAACTTACTGCAACCTTTAAACACTTAAAGGAGGCTTCTAGGAAAGACGGAGAGAGACTTTTACAAAGGCCTGTAGCGACAGGACAGTTTTAAACAGAAAGAGGGAAAATTTAGATTGATATTAGGGAAGAAAGTTTTCATTATGAAGTTGGTGAGACACTGGCACAGGGTGCCCAGAGAAGCTGTGGCTGCCCCATCCCTGGCAGTGTTCAAGGCCAGGTTGGACACGGGGGCTTGGAGCAACCTGCTCTAGTGGAAGGTGTCCCTGCCCGTGGCAGGAGGATTGGATGTCCTTAAAAGTCTCTTCAAAGCCAAATCATTTTGTGATTTCTATGATTCTCAAGCTTTCGAAACACAGACACTGTTATGTTCAGTATCACACCTCCAGCCCTTCCAGAATAACAGGTCTCAGTCCAGTACTGCGGTTATCTCTCAGTCTCTGCAATGCCCATCAACCATTTTTGGACACATATTTTGTTCCTCCTGTGTATTCCTCATACTGGTGTGCAGACATGTTGCTTCATTCTCTCTCCTGTATTTTACAGTCCCAGTTCATTCATTTACATCAATGAAATGCAACAGTCTGGCAGAACACAGAGTTTCATAGAAGCTAAGACAGAAAATTTCAAGCCCCTCCACCATCTGGATTTGAGCCCTAAAGACTAGAAATAACGTTTATTTCTTGTTCTTTTTCTCTTGGCTAGAAATGCTGTTTAGGAGTCACAAATCTCTCCTGAAAGTTATTTATAACTAGGGTAAGAAAGGTTCTGCATTTTCAACCAACCATCCTTTTCCTACAACCTGCTAAAACACATCATTGGAGGAAGCCTGGTCAGCTATTAGGGGGAACCTTAAAACACTTTTGGTACCCAGTGAGTACACTGCTAGAGTAGTTCACACACAGAGATAGAGCAGGTCACCCCTTAGAAGCCCCCACACTCTTACTACTACCACAGATTACTACTTATGCACTTCCTATCTTTGAGAAAGCTTCAGGTATGCAAGAAATACCCCAGTTATGGCAACAAGTGTACCTCAAATTGAAGACACTTTCTTTACAGAGGTCACTGAACTCAAGCAGAAGTAAAGGCTGATCTTTAAGGACTTTTCCAACCCAAACCATTCTATGATGAATCCAACATCCAGGCAAACATTTAAGACAGATTTATTAAGCCTCTGCATATCAGCATTACCAAGTATCCCTCATCAATCAAAAGCAGCATGGTCTGGTTTTGTATTACACTTGAAGGCCCATCTTCTCTTAGCCAAAAATATGTATTTTAGTCCAACATTATTTCTTGAAGTGACAGACTTGCTATCCAGACACCACCCAAATTGTATACTCTTGGCCTTCAAGGTTGAAATTAGTTACCAGTTTCCAAGCTGTTTTGTCTATTTACAGCCACTGACAGATACCCCACAGTCTTCTCCAGCTATCCAACACTTCAGACTTGGGACAGTTTGTGAAAGCTAAATTAGTTCAGATGTGTACAAAGGTAACAGAAGTATTTTTATGCAGGTTTGTGCCACGCTATTACCCATCTTCACGCTACAACTGATCTATTTTGGAATCCTTTCACCTGGCAACGCTCTCTCAAAAGCCTGAAGTCATAATGGTTAGGTCTATGTTGCTTAAATGGGCATCTGAACTGTATCTCCCTGTATGCTCCATCCCCGGCAGTGTTCAAGGTCAGGTTGGACACAGGGGCTTGGAGCAACCTGCTCTAGTGGAAGGTGTCCCTGCCCCTGGCAGGGGGTTGGAACTGGATGAGCTTTAAGGTCCCTTCCAACCCAAACCATCCTATGATTCTCTGATCTCACTGGGTACCTTTTCCCTGGGCAGCACTGCATCCTGGACATCAGCAACAGGCAAATAAGAACATGAACGTTCTAGCTAAGGACGTCAGATGCAGAGGATTTCTACAAGCCACATGCTGTGACCAGAATCCAACAAGTGGCATTCATTTCATTGAGACTCAGAGGTGGCCATTATTCCCCTGCTTTGTTTTGGATTTTGTGGTTTTTTTCCAGGTATTATAAAGCACTCAAACCCATCTTTTTCTAAGAGGGAAGGAAAAGTGGGCAGAGAGGGAGGTTTTAAAGTTCAGATCAGTATTATCCATGCTGCTGCTTATTCTAATCTTAACATTCACTCAAACATCAGATTAGTGTGGTCAACGCTGGAAAAAGAAGAATCAAAGGAGTACAAACAGAATGGACAGTCTGCAGCCCAGAAATACAGGAGCATTACTCCAAATCCTGAACTAAACCAGTACATAACTACTACTTTGGGGGGTTACAGGAATCTTGATCCCCATGATCCATCTGGGAGATTAGATATCACAAGCATTGGCTGTGAAAGTGAACTTTTCTTTGTGCTCCTGGCAGAGCTGAAGTCCAAGAACTGAGCCTCACTGCACTGGAGCCATGAGCCACAGCCAGACTTCTTCAGAGCCTGGCAAGTATTAACATCTGTATAGAACTGTGTGCTACCTTCCCTTAAAGCTTTGTGTTTGTCATCTGGGTGAGACTGTAAGTATTTTTATACAATGCTTTTAACATATAACTGAGAATATATAGTATATAGCTGGCCCTTACTCAGCAAATGGTGATCATGTAACTGAACCACATGAACAAGGACCTGAACAAGTAGATCTTTCTATTTTCACATTTCTATACGATGCCTACAGGCAGGAACTGATTTTATGATGACCTGAAATAAAATTAAGTGTCATATACTATTCACTTTAAAACTGATCTAAAGCATTTTTAATGTATCAACATGAGCTTCCACACCTCCCCAAGAGGAATGGTTGTTAATTATCCTTACAGATCAAAAGGACACATGGGATGAAAATTCTTTTAGAAGAGGAATATTTAATCTAGCAGACAAAACAGAAACCCAAACCCCAGCATCTGGTTACCTGAAGGTGGAGAAAGCAAAAAAGTAAATATAAAGTATGTACTTAAATTGTAAGGATATTTTGGTGAATCTGACTATGTAGAACAGATTTTTATAATGGGGACTTCTCTGTATCAGGCCTTGAACATGGGACTAGCATTTTTTCTCTGCCACCTTTTACAGTTCTTCATTAAGATTAAGCCCAGAGGAAGTGGCGTAAGTTCTTGCAACCCTGAAATAAAGTTAATTATCAGTGTTTGATAGCTTGGCTAAGCAGTCCACTAATTCAGAGTGGTCATCTGTTACTAAATCACAGGGGAGAAAAACAAACTTCGAATTCACTTATCACCAACATACAACTATACAGAGAAGTGTCTGAGTATGTTAAACAACTGTTGAAAGTGACGAGGGATGGAGGGGTAAGCTGTGCCAGAGGGCACTGGGTAGGAGACAGGAGCAGCAGAGAGTGGTCCTTTACTATGGTGGTCCTTTAAGTAGAGGATCAGCAAAGGCTAGCAACAAGCAAAGCTGTTCAGGGAGGCAGGAGCTGGGCCAGTGTCCAATTCCACCACGATTTGCCCTGGAAGAGCTCAACTATAAATGCAGAGCACCCATAGAAGACTGCAGTTCCTGCAAACACATGAAAGCTGCCAGAAAGTCTAAGAGCTCTGCACTGATTGCAGTCAGTTCACTTGGTGATACCATTTTCAGGGTAAATAATAACATCAAGAAGCAAAGGACTGTTAAAAGGCCACCACACTCCAGCCTACTCGCCTGAAGGGACACTCTAGAGTGCACAGGGTCCCATCAAACTGGTCCTGACACCATATATGTTGTGGTGAATATCCAGCACAGTAAGCTGTGATAATGGTAAATTAATTAGTGGAGCCCACAGAAAAAGATGCAGGAAACTACCTTACAGCTTTAAACCAAGATTGAGTATTGTTTAAAGACAATAATCTGTAGTTCAGAAGCACTTATGAGTCTGCTGGAAATTCCAGGGTGTTATCCCTATTAAGGAAGTGTGGTGAGATCATCACAATAGTTTAAGTTATAGCTAGAAATGTTAAAAGAAAAATGAAAGCTGTGTTGATTTTTTTAGGTTTTTAAGTTCCTACCTGATTTAGAGACATAACCCCTCTGATATGGGTGAGAAAAACACATCCAAAGTCCTGAAGGATTAATTATAGCCCAGCCCCTAGCTAATGACCATCTAATTTGTGTCCAAAAAGCTACTGAGAGGTAATTCCATTGCTTCAAGGGTAGGGGTAGATCTCGTACTCTGACTCCAGGAGCTTTAATGTGTGACGTGTCATCAATTATTTGGTAGCACTGGATTCTTAATCTGTATAATCTTTAACAAGAGTAAGTATTCATTCAAAACTGAAGATAAATAAAGACAGCAAGTAATAATTTAACATCTAAGCTCAGATTTAACATCTAAGAACAGATTGTAACTGAGCACCATATCAATTTGACAGCAAAAGCAAGGCAAAGAAACATGGACAGCTTTATATACACACAGAAGGCATCACATAACTGGTTTGAAATAGGAACCAGTTTCCAGGGGCTATGAGCACCTCCAAATATCCTTTCATTTCAACAGGAATTGTGCACAGTTAACAGACTACTGAGGCCATGCAAACACCTACATCCAAAAGTTAGCTGCTGCTTCACCTAGAACAGTCCTCCCCACACCTCCTGAATAACAGCAACTCGTAACAAGTCCTTCTGTGTTCCCAAATTTAGCCAAGCTTCCCTTTATACAAAAAACATGAAGTACCACCAAATGAATACAGATCTTTAAGAGCTGAAACAATAATCATTTTCTTCAGAAACTCAAAGATGTGATACAAAAGAAACAAGACCCAGCCCACATATAAAATTACAGGTTGATGTTATGTTTAACTATTCATATTAAAGCCACAGATGATGTCTAGTATGAAATCATGTTAAAAAAAAAGTTTCAAGAAAGCTTTACTATGATAATGAAATACAATGTGGTGAAGTTTAACAAAGTCCATAGCTTTAGCTGTTGTGAAAATATTATTTACTTGAAATGCATTCAGAATTTCAAATTCCTGAAATGCAAAATTTTCACACCTTAAGGACCCCACCATAGCTGCTCTCCGAAATGAAGAAGTAGCCTTCATAGCACAGGAAGACAAAAGCCTTCTCTACTTCTTGTTACATAAAGGAAGGATGAGAAGTGCTCCCAAAAGAAAGTCAATTTACAATTTTAAAAGCTTATTACAGAGAAAACCCCATACATTCCTTTCTTTCCTTGTGACTCTACAATATATTAAGCAAGACTGTGCCTAAACTCAGAGGATGCTTGATGTTTTAACTGCACAAGCATTAAATGTTGTATTTATCACTGAAGAGTCCAACAGCACACTTCAACAGCATCAATCTTTACACTATAAGATAGGAAAGCAGTCACTCTGTTGTACTCAGATTGTTGCTTGCTTGCACCATGGTGTAATTGCATTTAACCTGGAATCCAGTGAGAACTCACCCTGTCATTTCGTGTTTCCCTGAAAAAGCCTTTCTACACTTCTACATAAACCAACAGCCACACAGGATGAACAGCTCTTTGGTGCTTTCATTCACTATAAAAAGCAGGTTTTCTTTAAATTGATAGCTTAATAGATAGGCTAAATACAGCTTTTGCCACATTTCTTGCTTGTAATTCAATGTAATGCTTCTTGATAACTCAGTCATCATCTTGCTGATTTCTTTTCTGTCAACAGAACAGGACAGTTCATAATGTTAGGACACAGTTACCTGAAGTAAAAGCACTAACAAATCATGACAAGTGTTTCCAGATACAGCGGGTCTTGGACAGTGAATGCATTTCTAAGCCATTTTTTGAATGCTAAGAGATAATGTTTCCAGGAAATGGAGCAGAGCAATATCAGCTCTCTCCCCCATCCCAAACTACAGAATTTTATTTCCAGTAAAGAACAAGATATTTGCAATAGAAACAGTATATACAAGAACCAGAAAACATGATAGTGGTAGAAGAAGTCAGTGGTCAAGACGAAGGCAACCTGCCCTCCCTTCCCTTGCTTAAACAGATGTCATGTTTTCGTGTCACTGTTCATCTAAGAAACAAAGAAATTGTACTGAAAAAGGAACAAGTGTTTGTTTTTTCTTAGTATACTTATCTTCTAACTTTTAAAGAAGTTCTTAAAAGCATTAGCTTCAGCCATTCAAAAAATACATTTCCATTTATGCTACATTTGTATTTACATTTAAACCAGAAAGAAAACAGGTTCTTCAATAAGATTTGTCAAACTGCATTCACTGCTTCCCATAAAGATAACATTAATTATCTGAAGCAAGCTCAGTATGAAAGCTTGCTCTTCATACTTCATAAAGATCAACCCAACAACACACTGTATGATGGCTTCATACAATACGTCTGCTATTACTATGTAACCCATGTTAATTACAAAAGAACAATTCCAGGCACTTCGATGTTGCTATTTCACAAAGATGAATTAAATGTTTCTCGCTATTTCTTACCAGTTTAAGAAAGTCAATTAATTTGTGAACATCCTCTCCTGTAGAAAGGTCCACAAAGTCTTTCGGCAGTCGGTAACTCAGGTACGGACTAGGCTGGACAGTAACTTTACTGTTCGTACAACGGAAAACTGGAGAGTCCTTTGGAAAACACATTGGATAAGACAGTATCTTACAATAGAATTATTATTTAAGATTTCCAATCAATTTCCTTACTGAAGGAAAAAATATCTCTATAAAATATCCAAGAATATCTCTAAATGCTCAATTGTAGCAGCAGGTTTTGGGTAACTTGATACAATTTTCAGTTCAACACAACTGTTTTCATGCAACACAACTGTCCACTGTATGGCAATAAACAGCTTCATTTTAAGGACGGAAGTTCAGTAACTTCACATCAGACTCTGATCAGATGTAAGCTGAAGCATGAAGACAAGTCATTCTAGTTTTCACCCAGACTTAGACCAGAGAAAATTGTGTAAAGCATCTGGCACTGAGAAATAGAAAATCCTCAAAACAAAATACAGGTATTTCATGGACAGCTCAAGAATTGGGAGTGTGTTTTAACAAAGACGACACAGCTTTTAGCAGGAAGGTTCACTGGATGGGTCTTCAAGCAGTGAAACTACAAGAAAACAGCATGAAGAGTGGTGTATTTCCCTTCCAATGTGTTCTGAAAATGGTGACAGAACTAAAGCAAAGCTCCAAGGTTAAAATCAGCTCAATAAAGCTTGTCACTCCAGTTACCTCTAATGCAGTTTAACAGCCAGAAGATGAAGAAAAGCTCACACTGTCTGACTAGCATCTCTCCTCTGACAACTGCCAAGTGTTCCCAAGGTACAGTAACATGCTACTTCATATCTTCTATGCAGCTGTCCAAGGACTCGTTAAGATGGTCTCAAGCATGCAGTGAGAAAAAAGCTGGAGTACAAATAAATGAAGACTGTTCCTCCCTCTCTGTATTCATGGGAAGTTATTTGTTTCTATGGAGGCAATGCAGCTTGGAAGAGGGATAGAAAATCCCTGCTCCGCAAGTCCAGGGAGTTCAACCAGAGGACAAGGCTTCCCTGAGGGCATTTGATATGAGGAAGAGACAAAAGTTAATCTTCTTTTCACCTACCCCCAAACATAAATCTGGAGCTCTGGGAAACTGTATGACAGATATCGGGAACAAAGCAGAACTTTAAGTGATTAAATAGAAAAGTAATAGATTTTAAGAGAAATTGAAAAGAACACACAGAAACTGTATAAAAGCAATTTCCAGTGCATCTTCCTTGCAACGTGATCAAAGCTGCAAGATGGGCTTGTACTGTTTGAACTAAAACTTCCCTTGCAGGCATCTAAAACCAGGATGTGATGCTTGTTGAGATTAACTACCATCTAATACAGTAGATTCTGCTTACAAAGAGTTTACATTTCATGAGTTAAGAACCTCTATTTACCTCAATGGAATTTGCATCACAAATTGATCATCACAAAGAAAGACAGACAGAATAAACAAAGGCCATAATGCCTGTTGGATATTAGCCCTCCCTCACCACAGGGCTGTACCTGTTCTGTTGCTTCCCCTTCACCCTGGTCTCCTTTCAAGTTTTTCCCAGAGGTCAGTTCTTCCCATGTAAACAGCAGAGAGTCTGTTACTTCACCAAACGGGTTAAAATCTATTAACCAAATCTTACCCTGCAATGGAGCAATACAAGCATTAAAACAAGCCACAGAATTAAAACAAATCAGAATACACATCCTTGTATTACTGTAGCATGCTTGGTCTTTAAGTAAAAAGATGTCAAAATTGAAATCACCATTAAAACATTCTAACATCCTTTCTGATGGAGACAGTTTTAACATTCATCAAGCTATGACTTACTAATTTATTTATTTGTTTAAACAGAAGATTAAACAAAGCTCAAATAAACTGAATTCAGTTCTATGCAAGGTGCTTTCACATGAGACCATAGATGTTCTACCTAATCCTCATGGTCCCCCTCTGACAGCATGAACAAGGAATGGGAACAATCAACCAACCCAGCCAAACAGGGATATTGCTTTCCATCACAAGCCACCTGCACATTGCTGTACATTCAGCAGTCTACAAGAATTGCTGTTCTTGGTTTCAGAAGAGACTAGAAGAATACAGAGCAGGGTCTGCAAAATGCTAGTGGAGATCATGAAAGCCCAAAGGTGCTGCACAAATAAAGAATAAATAAGAGGCATTTTCAATATAGCCATTACTAGGAGTCCAGACTAGTTTCTCCTGCCTCATCTTTAACATGTTTGTGTTCCAAACAACATGCACAACAGCACAACTGAAAAATAAAGGCAGCAACACCAACAAACATGTTAAAGGTAAAAAGAAGTCTGCAGGAGCAAGGTTTTGCATTCCTTGTGTCATCTCAAGATACAACCCCCAACATAGGGCCATCTTTTTTTACCCATGGAATTATATTCTACTCAAATAAAGCAAAACATTGTAATAGATTAAAATGACATATGACTACAGATACTAGTAAAACTTTGCAAAAGAAGCATTACATCTGGAAGAAATCAGACCTATCAAATATGGGAAGAAAAAGGCTGCTGTAACAGAAGCAGGACTGAAGCATTTTATTGTGTTTAGTGAAGATCAACTGGTATTGGAAACCAAACCTGAAGACTGTGTAGCTACTTTAAAACTTATTTTGCTTTCTTTCTTTCCCTTATTCCTGAAGGATCTTCTTTCTTTAAAAGATCTTGATACAAACAGAAGTATCTTCAATGATTTACACTACAGCCATCTGGTTTCTAACTTGCAAAGATGCTTTTGAAGCCTTCAGCCACAAGCATAGACAAATTAAGATTAACTAAGAGGCATTTTTAATATAGCCATTACATGGAGTAACATGGAAACTTCTTCTCCCACCCACACTACCTAAATCACCACCGCAGGCACTATAGAATAGGAAAAGCATGGAAACCCATACAACACAGAACAGAAACACTCTGGCTGGTCAGCTACCATCCATAGGGAATTACTCATGCAGCTGCGGAGAGTCCCACCACAGAAGAACCAGTGATATTTACTTGCAAACTGGAACTGAATCAGGACCCCAGCCACTGAGCTTTCATAGATCCGCCCCTCTCGGGACAGATCCATGGGGTACAGCTCTCACAGAACAGATTTTAAGAAGCCAGTGCACCACAAGAGCAGTACTGAAACCAGACAGCTACAAGAGGAACTGCATTGCAGGGACACCTGAGTGGTTTCTTACTTGTTTTGGAAGGGTGAAGAAGCACAGACACTCGTGGCTAAGCTGCAACACCTCTGCACTAATACTGACACCATGGGTGCAGAAAGCAGGCAGAGGCAAGCTCTGCTTATCATCTCCATCTTGGTTCCTCTTCAAAAGGCAGCCACAAATTCTCATTATAAGTGATGTTTTACTTTTGCTAATGGGGACATCTTGTTAGCTCCAAGGCAGCAGGAGGAGGAATCTGTAATTTTAGATTTATTCTACCACACTAGAAAAACAAGCTAATGAACCAATTTAATCACACACAGAGGCAATGGCTGGCAAAGTTTGTTCAGCGGTTCAGAGAATCTCTCTTTGCATCAGAAATGTTTATACTTAATGAAGGACTTCCCAATGAAAGGCTTTTGCAGAGACTCCCCAATGAAAGGCTTTTGCAGAGACTCCCCCTCACCTCAAATACATGAAACAGCTTTTTCATAGGAGCTCAGGATCATTTCTCTAGAGAAGAAATGTACCCTGGAAAAAACTGAAAACTGGCTCTGAGACTACTGAAAGCAACCCCAGGTTTTTGTGAGCACCCAGCAGTATTTCTCCCTCCCTGCAGACAGCAGTACACCATCTACAGCACCAACTGTTTCCATGGGATGGTCTTAAATCTGAACTGAGCTTTGGTAGATGCAAATGGATGAAAAATGGCAAAACAAACTAAATATCCCTTTTCAGGGCTCATTAAAGGGAGCGTATATAACCCTGGTTCAGTAAGCAAACTGTCGTAAGATTAAATGCTCTTTCAAGTCTTACATGCAATGTCATGATTTAAATGTAGTTTCAGATGACTTGCACTGTGCATCTAAGGTAAAGCTATTTATCTGCCATCTTCTGGTACTAATAATCTTTGTCAAATGAGAGTACAGAAATGAATAAGTCAGGAAAGCAAAGTTGTGCATACCTGCAAGGTAAAAACTTCCCAACCTGTATTACATCAGATTTTTCTTCTCATCTTAAACCAGGAACCAATAGATTTATCCAATCATGTCAGCTTCACCCTTTGTTTTGCTAAAGCATTAAGCGTACTGCTGAAAGGAAGTGCCTGTCACAGAGACTGTTTAAAGGAAGTTAAATGATAGATAAAATGCAAACTGAAGTGTTACATCTCCCTGACTCCAGCTGCACCTTCATGCACAGTGACAATGCTCACAAGGCAAAGACACAAGCAATAGTTTGCCCATTAACAAGAGCAGCTGTGAGCTGGTCATGGTCTGGAGCCACTCACTGCATTTCCTTGTCTTATCACAGCGACTTGTCTTGAACATGGTTAGAAGCTGTTAACACCTGGGAGATAAACAAAAAGCAGCAGCAGAGCTGATTCTCAGGCTTGTCAGCTGTTGCCCAATGATGGTGAACTGCTAGCAGCAAAAAAATACCCCCAAAACCCAAGTGGTTCCAAATGAAAAGAGGCTACTAGTCCTGCAACACAACCTCCTCAGGACTAGGTCTCCATATCATCCAGTGTGGAAGACTCTGTGACAGTGTTTCTTCCTTAAAAGATGACTTGTCTGCAAAGTCAGGCACTAGCTCAGATGAGCTCAGTGAAGAGGGTGTAATAGGAAAGGTGTTCTGAGTCAAGCCACTGCTGCTTCTAATGCCACCCTCCAACTCAGCAAGTAGGACCCGTGGCACCCTACTCTGTACAGTCTCTCCAGTAACTAAAGCAAGCATGGCGAGGGGGGTGCTCTCATTCACAACCATATCAAAGAACAAGCTTCTCCAAGCTGAATATTTAGAGTTGAAAGAATATAAAATAAGCGGACACTGGACATATCTCTCATTCTGTAGGTGAGGTTGCTGTGCAACCACAGCCTGATGAGGAGCCTGGGCTCTGGAAATCAATCACACTCAGCA
This sequence comes from Nestor notabilis, assembly GCF_000696875.1. Classification (NCBI taxonomy): domain Eukaryota; kingdom Metazoa; phylum Chordata; class Aves; order Psittaciformes; family Psittacidae; genus Nestor; species Nestor notabilis. The sequence goes on along the minus strand of NW_009933109.1, from coordinate 29,205 downwards.
ACACTCAATATTCTTCTGCTGCCTATAACTCACATACAAAGGGAACAATGAATAATACAGTTACAAACCACAAGAGTGTGTGTGTGAAAGGAGGATCTGACACACAAAGGGCTATCTGGCAGTTTACAAGACCTGAGGGTAGAAGGCACCGAGAGATATCTACTAACAGACACACTTTATCTTGACAGATGAAGGAACACTGTTCATTTGAGATCGCACAGGCTGAAACCTTTTACTTAAATAATCTGTCTTCATGCCTCAGCTGTGAGGCACTGTACCCAGTGGCAGAAGCTGGTTCAAAGCTGAACTGCTGCTCCTCAGTTTGCCTGACAGCATCCTCAAGTCTGTTGACCCAAGCCTGGGCAGGTAATTTTCACTACCATTCAGCACAGCTGGTTTTAGCCCATAGCCTGATTTTAGGTACCTATGTTAAGAAATAATGCTGAGTAACAGTACAACAGCTGTTTTCCACATGACACACATTTAGTTTCTGTTTTGCATGATTTACTATTACACAATTACAAAATACAAATTCAGAACCAGGACTTACTACAAACACTCCCAGCTCAACTGAAATAAAGACCTTCTCCAATCCCATAACTGTAAACAAGTCAAACAGTGAGACTCATAAAAGTACAGAGCAAAAGTATACAACCACTGGTTTTACATTTCTGAGTTAGGATTTGGAGACTCTTTAAGCTAAAACACTTATTTTCCATGCACTAATGTGATTCCCCAAATCAGGCTGTGATTCCCAAAATCCAGTTCTGAGATTTAAAGCTACATAATGCATTTTTGGTTGTGGTTGCTTGTAAAACAATACATGTGTGCCTTTCAAGCACAGCTCATCTGACCTACTTCTCTCCATTGATACTAGGAGGGGTCAAGGTGACCAACTCTCATCTTGGCACCTGAAGTTCAGATGGGACATTTCTCCCCATGCCATTACTATCCAGATGTTTGGGGTTCTGATCTGCTGAGCACTCAAAACCACAGCTGGAGCAGCTTGAAAAGAAAAGATTAGCTTCCATTTGTCACACACTGAGCATGCTATATTCATATACTCTTTAGACAACTATCCCTTTGTACCCCAGATTTCCACATATGAAGTACAAGTTATCATTTTCTAACCTCATGGGGATTAATCTGAAGGAATATTAATGCTTAGTTTCAGTAAATTCAGATACCATATGGAAAAACACTGGGGCGGACAGGGGTGGTGCGCGAGAATATTTTGTAATAACCCCCTAGATTATTTTTTTAGTGAGCAAAATATCACCCCCACCTTATTTTTTTAAATATCACAGTGATTCTGGCTGAATGTTCAGCTACATTTCCATCAAAAGTACCCAGAGTAAGCACTAAGCAAAGGGAACCTTAGCAACAGGTAGTGCTTTGCTAAAGCAATTTAGTAATGTTGTGCAATACTGATAATGTATCTATCTGAAAAGAAAATGCCTCAAGCCTGTCAGTGTTTAAGAGGCATTTGGACAATGCCCTTAATAACATGCTTTAATATTTGGTCAGCCCTGAACTGGTCAGACAGTTGGACTAGATGATCACTGTAGGTTCCTTCCATCGGAAATAGTCTATTTTAAATGATTTCAGCAAAGACTCTCTGTGTCATAATGAAAACTAAATTGCCTCCAGTAGATCCATAGAGCAGAGAGAACTGCAGCTGAAGTGATGTACTTTAAGACAGGATGCTTCTCTGGAAGGTATTTACTAAATAATTACATCACTGGCATAGGCATATTTACACTCCTAATCCTATTATCCTCCTACCGTAAACAGTCTCATAACATAGAAAAGGACCTGGGGAACAGAATGACAACATCAAGTATTTTAGGGTTTTTTTGGGAGGTTTGCTTAGGGGTTTTGGGTGGGCTTTTTTTCCTTTGTTTTCTTATGGTTTTAACTATTTTTTTTTACCCAAGGACCACTTGTAGGAAGATGAAGTTATCATTTGCTTCATTGCTATAGCATTTCAGGAAAGCTTTCCACAGAATAAAGTTATACACAACCTATTGTTACTTACCCTGCTGTCTCTGTACACATCAAACACAACTGAAAAGGAGAAAAAAGGAAAAGTTAAGATATATACAGAAGATGTCTAAATCTTACTAGATACTTGTGTACAAAGCACAATCTGCAAAGTCAATATATCCAAGGAACTGCCAGCCAGATTAGGTTCGTTTCCAAGAGGGAGTTGAAACTTTTCAAGAAGCGCTGTTAACGCACTGAGAGGTTTTTCCACTTAATGATGGTTTCGTCTGTTGAGTTTTTCCCCCAAAGAAGAACATTTGATAAACTCTCAGCCCAGGGAGAAGCTTATCTTTGACATTAGTGCTGTTTGCTTTACAGCAGAACTGAGAAACTTCAAGGAAGGATCAACTCCACTGTGCCAGACCTCGCACTAACATTTAACAAGGGAAAGTTCCTGCCTGACAGAGATTAGGACTGCAGCAGATAACAAGACAAACAGGTTGCAGGAACAAAGGGGGTGGTGGGCGTGCTGAGGAGGAGGTGGCAGTGAAATGGCTGTTTACTGTAACCCAGAGCAGATATAGCACACCTACTGGTTGTCCACAACTCATTCAAAAAGATTGATGCAGAGCTGCCTTGGGTAGCTCCATTGTTGTCCCACCCCTTAACTGAATTAAGCCTGAACCTTTGAACATGCATCTTTCTAGTAGCTTCTGTTCTGTATGGTTACTCAGCTAGGGAAGTCGACAGATAAGCATTCAGGCACAACTACATGCAGAACTTGTACCAGTTTAGCAGAAAGAAAGAAAGGAAAGCCAGATTTAGAAAAAACTCAGACAAATGCTCTACTGTCGCTTCCTTCACTATCAAGGAAAGGAATATTTCAGCTAAGAGATTTCCCAATACATGCTGGATAAACTAAACCCAGGATATGACTGAAGAACACTTGAGCCTCAGTGACTACTCAGGAAGCTGCCCATCAGTAACAGGGATGTTGATTGATCACATCCATGTGATTGATCACGTGAGTAAGGCTACTCAGCAACTTAATCTAACATTTCATGTAAAGTTGGCTGGGCTAAGGGCAAACCACAGCTCAACCAGTCACGTCAGTGTTTTTGCCCATCTAGCCTAAAAATCCACACAGCTCTTTGCACAATCTCAGTTACAACACATTAAAATGTCACTCTGGGATTAAAAGCTGTATTTCCTTGAGAAGACAAGCCTAAGCCATCAACACAAAGAGCAGCACAGCAACCCTAAATTTCTTCTCCAGCTGCTTATCTGAACATGTTGCCTGTACCATACACTCTCAGTTGTCATATCCCATTAATGGAACGCTTGCATCTGAGCTTTATTATCAAACGATGCCTGTCAGCTTAAAGCAAGGCTATGTGGCAATCATGGAGGCTAATGGCATTTAGTGGGATCTGCTAGACTGACTGCACACTGGTGACCAGCCCAGGATACTCACAAACACTGAACAGAGAAAACCTAAACTGTTCCCTCTTCTTAGGGACTACCTCAGAGCAGAAGTGTCATGACCCAGTGAGACTGTAGAACTTTATCAGCAATAGCTTAAATTGGAGGGTAAGCCAAGGCTCAACTGTACAGTACCAATACCTCCAGAACACTGTTCTTCCTGGGCTCTTATGAGAAGTATTCAGAAGATTCTAACATCATTTAGAACTATTTATAAAGCATTCACCCATCTGTTATCCTACTGCTCTGACTCTGCAATGCTTCAGCTGCTCTGACTCAACTCTTCCATCTGGAGATGCTACCAGACCAACTGGAAAAAGCAGAGCAAACAGCATCAAAATCCCCAATGAAACAAGAAGTCAGGAAGAAAAGCTATAATACCTTGCCTTCAAAAGCAAACAAACAAGCAAACCCAGATTTTTACTGTTAACAACACATATGCTACCAGATGGTGGAGCAACGGATATGACGGGGGATGAATGAAAGGTGATAAAAAACCCAAACCAAACACCAAACAAACAGAAACCATTTTCTGCATGGCATTTCTCTGCAGCTGGACAAGTCACCAGCACTTAGTGCCTACATAGAAAAGGTTAACAAACCCTCATCTCAGAAGGTCACCCTGAAATCTCCTTTACCCAGAGATAACTCTATGGCATAGTTTTATGTCCTTTACGTAAGATGACAGTTCAGACCTTTCAGTTTCAGAGCCTAAATCTAGGCATCAATTTCCTAAAATAGTGCCCTGAATTTTTATCTAGCAGTTGATTACATACCAGCTAAAATTACATTGGAACACAGAGGAAAATTAAAAGACAGTAATCAGAATGTCAGATCTATATGACTGATCCATATCCATGAGGGATATGGACCTATTAAATTAATCTACTGATTTCCAGATGACTAGTCTTCTCCAAGCAGTGATCCTTGAGAACTTCTCAGGACTGAAATAAAGCAACCCTGCAGAGCCAAATGATTAAGAATATTAAGATAACAGAGACTGGCACTAGAAACTATCATTTTCAGAACGTCAGGAGAGGTCTATTTGATTGCTCTGGTGGCTCAGTAAAATAGCTAACCATAGAATGGTTTAGGTTGGAAAGCACCTTAAGATCGTCTAGTTCCAACCACCTGCCATGGGCAGGGACATCTCACACCAGACCATGTCACCCAAGGCTCTGTCCAACCTGGCCTTGAACACTGCCAGGGATGGAGCATTTACCACTTCCCTGGGCACCCTATGCCAGTGCCTCACACCATGTTCAAAACTAAAGGCTGAGTTTTCAAAGCTTTATAGAAGACAATACAACTACCAGACAATCCTTATATTAATGTATTTTACTAAACTGAGGTTTGGCCCATGCCAGACCCAATTTAAATTTCTCCATCATATTTTTCAACACTAGTGATCACCCAGCACAACAGAACACTATCCAATTCTCACCTAACCATGCAAGGAAACTATTTCCAATAAAATTGGCAAAGGACTCCACATTTAAAGAACAAGACAATTTAATTGGGCTGCTTCAGTCTATCAAATACCACACACAGCCTTTATTCAAAAGTTTCAGCAGCTAAACTGCTATGCAACAATATTTTAGGAGAAATTTATATCATTTTTTTAAAAGCAGCTTACAAATCCTTTCTTTGATGAATACATCAGTAAATTAGCAGCAAACATCAGGCAGCATCTGTATAAACAGTATTCTTCTTACTAGTGAATGCCTTCTGTTAAGCACTTCTTATCTCACTTCTCAGGTTTAGAACTTTTCCTAATTAAAAACAAGTATAAGGGGAAAAGCCTTAAGAAAGAGTCATTATGCTTCTGAGAGGATCTTTAACTCTTTCACTTCATTGTGTTTTCCTGAAAAGCTCCAGCCTATACCTTCAGGGTTCTTTTGTTGACAGTTTTATAGCCGTTCAAATACTACATTGCTCTGCATGCTCTAGTCACCAGAGCTGTAAGACTCTCGCAGATTAAAAAGAATCAAGCCCTGTGAAAGCAATAGGTAGGAAGAGAGAGATGCATATATACAGATTTAAAATATTGGGGATGCCATTATTTATCAAGAAGTACCCATTTTAACACTGATCTCCAGCAGTAAATTGGAACTCAATGTGCTGTAGAGGAAACGAGCCTGGTTCAGTACAACAAAGGGACAGGAGGACAGGTCTTGTTTTTCAGGAGCTTGTCCTCCAAGCCCTTTCAATTTCAAACCTCCCAGGATGCTGCAAAAGAACTTCAAAGAGGTAAACCCTTGATTTCTGCTTTTAAGTCTTTGTACCTATGCATGCAGTTAAGTACTTAAAAACCTTCACAAACATCCTCTTTTCCCCTGCTCCCCCATGCTCCCCTTGCTAATTGAAGTCTTAAGATACTTACAGTCTTCATCCAAGAATTTATACTGTATGTGTTTCTTGAAAAACTCCTGTATTGATCTACAGATCTCCTCGTGTTGCTTAGAGATATGATCGTAGTATTGAGTGTAGTCCCTCTGTGATATACCTGTCAATAACGTTAGTTGATTATGAAGAGCTTTAGGCATGCAAAAAACCCAACCAGACAAAATGCACTTATCAGAGATAAGCATGTTATAGTTTATATTTCAGAAGACAAGGTTCTCCCAGGTTTTAACCATTACCAGTGACATAGCATTTGGCTTTATCCTCCTACACTTAATGTACTTCCGTTAGGAATCTCTTCCTTACACAGTTCTGTCCTACATTTTGTGAACCCCATTTTATATGTACATGCTTTGACTATCTTTAAGTGAACTTCAGAAGGAACCTTTGCTTGTGTTTACGTTTAAGTTTCCAGTTCCTGCCTTTGCCTTTCAGTTTCATTTCCTCTGGTTACTCTGGTCAAAAACCTTTTCTGTTCTGCACATCAGGTGTAGGGACTGGAATTTGGAACCATGAAATGAAAGGGGTAGAGGCTAAGCTTGCACATTAGCAAAGATGACAGATCTTAGCATACTATGAAGATTCTTATCAACTGATTTTTTAAGCACAGAGTAACCCATACCTCTTTCATAAGGTGTTACCAAACACATACTTTGTTGATAAGGCGTGTTTCATTGCAGGTGAAACCTTCAATCTTAACATCAATGAGATGGCATGCAGTCTTCTTTCTCCCATTTGCTTCACGAGGGCTTTCTTGCATATCTGACATTAGATAAACTGCCCCAGCTACATCACAAGCTCTTAATCTTAGATATTTGTTTGTCACCAAGACAATAGTTTCAATTGACGTCAACAGGATTATACACTTGCATGTATCTTAAGTGACAGGAGTTCTCATACAGGATGTGTCAACATCACCACTGCAATTCCCTGCTGGACAAATGTCAAATCAAGACCTGCCCCATCACTGCAGAATGAGTAACTTAGGCTATTGGGAAAGAAAAAGCTAGAACCCCCCACGAAAGATGTATCAATGATGGCAGTTTGCTGTTATATGCACAGCAGAGATTAAGTTTTACTGTAGGACAATGCTGACTACCTCCAAAGATGTGCTCTTTCAAAAAGTCATATGAAGTTTGTGATGTCAGTGGAACTTTGAATTATTAATACCACTGAAAAGCTTAACTCAGGCCTAAAAACAAGAAACAAGAGATGGTGGCATCTCAGGGGATACAGATGTGTAGCTGGGAAATCATTCACTACACTAGGCAAGTATGACTCCTTAGTTTGACTGACAGGCTTATTAATTTTAAAAGCAGGGGAACATATGGTGAAAAAGCTTGAAATTGTCTTCAGAAATGCAGCTGGAGTGATAGCTAAAAACCCAGACAGAACAATAAAACACCTATACTGCTGGATGGGGCTTTAAGCAACCTGGAATTGTGGAAGGTGCCCTTGCCCATGGCAGGGGATTGGAACTAGGTAAGCTTTAAGGTCCCTTCCAACCTGTCCTGGATTAATACTGGTAGCTGTATTGGGTTTCAAAACAGAGTAATGAATCATTCAGAGTGTTTAATTAGCCAGTGTACTAATGCTTTGAGGTATCTAAAAGTAAATATCACTTTATATATTCTATATTAAACGTACATTCAAATGTGTTAGAGGTTATTACAGTGATGCATATCTCTGGCAGTTGTGGTGTTCCAGCAGCACATAACAAGACAAGATTTAGCTCTTCTCCCTTCAAAAAGCCATGTCTGCAGCCACTAAGCAATACCCACTTAATGGAGGATCTCTGCTATTAGAGCAAGATAAACTCTGTTACAGAAAACCATAATAAACCCTGCAACTGGCACAAATGGAAAGAGAATGGAAAGATGAGCATAAAGCACCTGAAGAATAGCCAAATAAAAGGGCTATAAGAATGGTATGTGTTGACAGCACCTAGATTAGCACATCCCAAAACATTTAGGTGCAGCTCCATAGGATTACACCCAGATCAGGAAACAAACGACAGGGAACACATCCCTAAAGATTCACAGAAGTGGGACAGGATGGAGCACCAAGCACTAAATTGCTGACAGCACCTACCAGAAACAAAAAGGCACATCCAAAACAAATACACAGTCACCATGCTGAGAAGTAGCCAGGAGAAACAATGAGGACTAGACAGCTAATATCCCTTCCATTTCATCACAAGGAATCCTGGACAGACCACTTGTATATCTGCACCTTGGTGCTCGTGAATGTGTAGGGTTGAGACACACAAAATGACCAAACATCTGCACCTTGGTGCTCGTGAATGTGTAGGGATGAGACACACAAAATGAGCAAATTTGGTTTTGTTTTAAAGCAAAAAATCACCTTCCTTCCTATAAAGTCTGGATTAGAGCTTTGCTACATCACTGCTATAACATTTCCTTGTTAGAGGAATTCAGGCAGAACGATTTAGTCTCGTTAAGGACAAATGTGCACCAGTCCTGTGCTATTTACATTTCTGTTCATCTTTAAAGATTCCACACCAAAACTGAATTGAAACTCCAGAATAGTATTTAGCCTAAAATTAAACCGCTCAATCCAAGCACCTGTAAGTGCAGCAGACATCTAAGCTCCTTCTACAGTCACCAGAGAACAGTCAATACATCCAGAGGAGTGTAATTCAGCTAAATTTACCCTAGAGCTGCCTAAAACACATGCTGCCAGTCCTAGAGCTGTCTCAGGCCTCGTGATGCACCCACCAGCTCTTTGCATGCTGTGGGTACCCGTGCTGCTCAGTGTCACTTGAAACATTTTACACTGAAGATTTTGAACCAGAGTAACAGATCTACAGGTTTTCAGACTAAGCTACACGGAATATAATATGAACTCAGACACCTCCAACACCTGTGGATGTGTTCTGACCTCCCCAGCTTTCTGCATATAATACCCACATGTGGTCATGTTTTGTCAGCGTAATACCCAACTGCCTCTCTATTCGTTCTGCAAGTTGGAGATGATGCAATTCACTCCTGGATATAAAAGAATCACTTACAAAACAGCCTTTGTGTGAAATTTCAGAATTAGCAATTAGAATTAAGAATATTCCCACTGTAATACTGAGCATGCTGTGTTGTCAATACAGTGGTGTGTCACAGTTTAAATTACAGAAAGAAGAAAACATTCATTCCAGAAATGAGGTGTGATAAAGAATTGTCTTCAGATTTAGCTCTGATTCAAGGAATTAGAGAAACTCCTCAGAAGTTCACCTAATAAGTTTAAGCAAATCCTTACCTAGAAGCTTGTTTTCCTTGACAAAGCACCTGAATTCTGCACCAGGGATTAGCTCACACCATTTGCGAAGAACAAGCTATATAGGAAAAACAAAGGACAAAGTATTGTTTCAGAAAGGTAACAGGTAGTATTTTGTATGCCTTCTAGATCTACAGCTTTGCTGTAAGAATTAGACACTTTAGAGCAATTAGACTTAATATTCATTTCATAGAATCGCAGAATGCTTTTAGTTGGAAGGGGCCTTTAAAGACTATCTAGTCCAAACGAATTTAAAGTAGAAAGGTTCAGACTGGGCAGAGTCACAGAAAGGTTTGGGCTGGAAAAGACCTTAAAGATCATCTAGTTCCAACCCCCTGCCATGGGCAGGGACACCTCACACTAGATCAGGTTTCTCAAGGCCTTGTCCAACCTGGCCTTGAACACTGCCAGGGATGGAGCATTCACAACTTCCTTGGGCAATCCATTGCAGTGCCTCAGCACCCTCACTGTAAAGAACTTCTTCCTTATATCCAACCTAAATCTCCCGTTTAAGTCTGAACCCATCACCTTTTGTCCTATCACTACAGTCCATGATGAATAGTCCCTCTCTGGCATCCTTTTAGGCCCCCTTCAAATACTGGAAGGACACTACAAGGCTTCCAAGCAGCTCTCTTCTCCAGGCTGAGCAGGAGACTGTTTTTCACCATGAGGACTGTCAAGCATTGGAACACAGAGGTTGCGCAGCCTCCTTCCACTGAATCCTATCCACATTTGATAAAATGCCAAGCACCCTGATTTGTTCTCACTGGTTATCCAGCTTTGAGCATGAGACTGGACAAGAGACCTCCTGAGGCCCCTTCCCACTTTAATGATCTTATGCTCTTCCGCTTGGTATGGCATTTGTAACAGTGAAATTATTTATGAAGCAACTTCAAAGCTACATTAATGTTGAAGCATGGAAACCAAAAACCCTGCTGAAGAACCCAAAAAAAAAATCTGTGATGGAGTTGGCAGAAAGTTGCTGCCTAGCCAAAAGAGCTGATGAGCAGAATTAAATTTAACCAAATGAAACTCTATTTTGGTATACACCCAAGCAGAATCCTGTGACGCCTTTGAAGGCGCAAACCAGTTAAAATAAGTACATGGGGATAGAAATAGTAACCAAACTATTACAGTCATCAGGACAGACTGCCTGGTAATTAAAGCATATCTCTGGCACTTCCTCAAGTTTCTGTGTTTCCTAAGCTGAAGTATTCAGATGAATCCATTATTTTGAAGGCCTCAAGTACTGCTGCAGGATACTGGAAACTCCCAACACCTATCGACTGTAGTAGAAAAACCTCAGTAATCAAAGATGATATTCATAATGACAACATAAAACATGAAACTCTTTGTTCCAACTCTTAGTCCTGTATCTTTAAAGCACATTAGATAGTGCTTTAAAAAAAAAAAAAAAATTCATTCACATTTCTGAAGCCCTTTAAGCCCACAAAAGGATGACAAATGTTACATTTACATAAAAACTATTGTTAGAGGAATGACAAGATGCTATCATAAAAGCAATAGCACCACATAGTTTAAAGCATTCTTAACATCTACATTGTTAGCTTAATATTTTAATCTGGTAATGAGCATATGAAACAAGATATGATAGACCAATTCTGTTCAGGATGTTCATAGCCACTACAGGTAGCTTCTCTTCTAGTAACCTCAGCTGTGATCTTCACAAGCAACACTCTATCAACCATATAGGACTTTTGAACTTGTCCTTCCTGACAAAAACCTGACAGGCATGAGAGGAAATTGCAAGGAAGCTTCAAAAGCCTGAACTTCAGCTCCTCTGATCTGTCATTAAATGAATTCCTTATGACCTGTAGTGCTTAACCAGAGTTCCACACTTTGCCCAAGCAACACAGTTAAATCAAAAAGAGGCACATACCCAAGCACAAATGGCACCCTGCAATTCCTTTAAATTAGCCAGAAGTCATGCAAAGAGTCCTACCTCATAGTCCAAGGAAGGATCTGGGGAATCATCAGTACAGTGAATAAATCTGGAAAAGTAAGACATGGGCATCAAAATCTGCTTTTACATGCAAGATTTTTGCTATAGTGAGAAAAAGAACCCCAAACTGTGAATCACAAAAGTTACTGTTAAATTCTCTCCAAGACATATAAACCAAGCACATCCAACACATAAAAAAGAAACCTCCTTTTGACAATTATTGGGGGGGAGGGGAGAAGAAATAAAAATGTAACCTTTTCACATAGTGTAATTTAGAAGCACTTAAATTTGAACAGGGATGTGGCTAAAATGTATTTATTCACTGTTGATTTTCTTCTGTTTGAATCAACAGTACTGCTCTTTTCCTTTTTGTTGTTACGTTGGCATAACTAGATCCTCAAAGAACCAGATAAACTTGAGCAATCTAATCTAGTTTCATTGCAGTGTGTTTTTCCTGGTACTTTTAATGTTTAACTTCCTAAACCACACAACAGAGACACATCATCATGCCTCAGAGCAGTTCGTTTCCATGAATAAGGGATGCAAAACCACTCACACTTCTGATTCCACAGCACGGTATCTTTCCAAATTAAGAGCCTTAAGAAATACTCTTACAAATCTCTGGAGAGTGGGAATAAACGGAATTATTTCCATAACTGCAAGCAGATGTCAAGGTTTTGTCCCCTGTGAGTAGCTGATTCTGGGTGTCACCTTTTAGGAGCTATCAAGAATGGAGGCAGTTATACCCAAGCCATTTTCTATGCCCCTTTTTGTCATTTTACAGCAAACCTTGCAGTAAATCCTGTAACTTCCAAAGGGAATTAGCAAAAGAACATGTGTTTTCCTTCCAAGCATACTCCCTGACCTTATTGGCAAACTACTTTGATGCACAGGACTGTGTAAAGGGTCACTATGGAGCAATAGTCTTAAATGGCAACATTTATACTGTCTTCCTTTGGCACTGAACTTGGTTAAGCAATCCAAAAGTCCAGCATCTCTAACATAAGCACTGCATTGTAAGACATGGCTGCCTAGCCTTCAGTTTGAAGTGAAGAGCTATTATAAGAGTTCATTCAGTATGCTGCCAGCAAAAATACGCCACACGTTTTAGTTTAGACTTTAATATCCACTACAGAGAGAAAAGAAGGGCGACAGCAGGCATGCTTTCCACAAGTACTGTAATCAAACAGATCATATATATCTGTAAGCCTATGTAAACAGATAACATCCTTCAACTACAGTTTATATTCCCCACAATTTAAGACCTGTCAAGGCAATAGAAACAAACCCATGAGAGCTTGCAGTCTTGCTAGACTCGAAATTCCACCCTTACTAGCATACATGCTTACCATGCTCAAGAAAATATCCCCCCCCCAACCCAATAATAAACTATATATTAAAAGGCAGTTGAAGTCCAGCACATGAAGTTTTACAGTCCCTGCACACCAGGACCTGTATCAGCTCTCACAAACTTCCATATCTGAGATCGGGGTACACGCAATCTGCTTCATTCCATTAACATGCAGTCTTTTCCAGCACTCAAAAAAAAGCCTTATCAGCAAACAACTTTCCCCTTCCTAACCCTCAAATATTTTGGGTGAGAGCTATGTGGGGACAGATACTTCTCCTTTCCTTGTAAGTCAGAAAATGAAACCCTGGGGTGTCATCCCAAGCCACACAGACTGCTCAAGTATTGCTGCCAAATCAAGCAAACAGGCAAAGTGATGTAGACAATGTAGACAAAAGTACTGCAAGACATAACATTATTTTTCTTGAGCCTTAATGACACAGGACTGAGTACAAATGAGGACAAAACAGGAAAATGCAGCGAAAGGCACACTTTTGTAGCCTCATTTTTCTTCTAAATAGTATCACGAGTTTTTGCCAACAAAAGGATGTAACTACCACCTCTTTCGGAGGGGTAAATTTTGGAGGTAGTTTTTGGTAAATCTGAGGTAGTTGCAATTTTATATTTTGTATTAATTTATTGTAGCATGAATTGTTCAGACCCAGCTGAATTCATGTATCACATATGGCCTTTCAATTGTAAGAGGCAGAAGGCTACGAGGGGTTTCTTTAACACACATCCTATTCAGGCTTGGAGGTACTTGAAAGAATGATCAGAGAGACTTTAGGAACCTAAAATTGAGACATATGTAGGCTCTCTTTTCTGAAGCCTTTGAAATCTGTCATTTGGAACACTACTAAGGGTCAAGGAAATAAACTCTACTGCTTTTAGGCCTTGGGCTGTGGTCAACAGCTCATTTATAGATTTATACTTAGACGCCAAGGACAGAAGGATCAAAGTCTCTATACATAGCTGCTGCATGCTAATCTCCAAATGCATGTACTTGACAACAGGACACACCACATGAAGCCATTATATGGTTCAGTTTTCAACACACAGAAAAGCAGTTTCAGAAGGTCTGGAGGAATACTGAAACCTACTGAAATGTAAGGACTTAAAGAAACAGGAAATTCATGCACTATTCAGAAAAGGATCTTCTACCATACTCTAAGTTGTTAGGAAAAATGGGATGAAAGTAAAACCTCAAGGGAAAAGAAAAAAACAAGGGCCTCATTTTCCACATGCTCTCATGTGAAACTGTCTACTTTGAAATAGGTTATACTAAATAAACTGACAGCTACTGTTCCTGCACAAAGGTATCCTGAGTGCCAAGTCACATATTTATGAGCCAACACTGCCTCCTATTTTCTGTTAGAAGAATGCAGCTTGTTACTGCACATCAGAAAAACTTCCTAATTGGTAGTTCAGTATTTAGAAGCATTAAGTCTGGTATCAAAAACATAGTCAGAATGCTAGCTTGAAAACAGAAAGGACTGAAACATCTGCTAGGCTTTACAGTTAAACAATGTGTTAGGAACCTGACAGGCTAAGCCTCACTCAAGAGCAGACTGTCTCAACTGTTATCAGAAACAGGCACTTAAATTTTAATCAAGCCCTCTTATAAACACCTAAATCAAACCAACTAACAAAAAAAATATATATATCTCCCCTCAGGCTCCTTTGAGTCTTGCACATTAATACATTTGGACACTTTTCCCTGGCCCAGTGTGAGTTGTTTCAGCTGTTCCAGTAACCCAGTAGGTATTTTTTTACCTACTAGAAGTGGCGTAAGTGTTCCCTTCACTCTGTTTCTTGGGCTTAGGAAGGGTTGAGGGGCTACTTTTAGGCACTTCACCTATCTAACTAGTTTCTCAAAGAGTTCACAGGAATGAACTTCTGCAAGTAACAGGTCCAGAGCACCAGATGGTCCAATACTGACTCAGTTTACAACACTTAAGTTATCCCCCTCTAAACACTATCCCACTTAGTGCTTTTCAGGCCACACCTGGAATACTGTGTTCAGTTTTGGTCCCTGCTCTACAAAAAAAGATGTGGACAGGCTGGAGAGAGTCCAGAGAAGGGCCAAAAATATGATCCCAGGACTGGGAAGCCGTGTGAGGAAAGGCTGAGAGAACTGGGTCTGTTCAGCCTGGAGAGAAGGCGACTCAGGTGAGAATTTACCACCATGTTCCAGTAATTAAAAGGTGGTCACAAAGAATATGGAGACACCCTTTCTACAAGGAGTCACATGGAAAAGATGAGGGGTGATGGGCACAAGTTACTCTGGGGAGAATCCAACTGGACACAAGAGGAAAATTTTTCACAATGACAATCATCCATTGGAATACTCTCCCCAGGGAACTGGTGGATTCCCCAGCCCTGGACACCTCAGATTGAACTGGGATATACTTTGCCTTCAAAGGTTGGACCAGATGATCCCTGAGGTCCATTCCAACCTAGTATTCTATGATTCTATGAAGTACACATCAGAAAACAGCCATTCTTGCACGTGACTCATACTGTCCCTCTACAGTAAGTCAAAGGGCAATTGCAAAAGTTCTTCTCTGCATTAGACTGCTTTTCAACAAGGTTGAACTTACAGGACTTATTTCACCTCTCCAACTGTGATTATTAAACAACTGGGAAAATAACACTGTAGCATTCAAAATCCCAACAGTAGCAGCTGCAGATGTAAAACATCCAGTATTGCCCTGTAGAACACGAACAATCTCTGAAGTTTGACTAAGTTTCCAAGGTTTATTGACAAGCCTGATATAACAACATGGTTATTTGATCATTGAAAGGTTATTACTTATTGATCATTAGAGCTACTGCTAATATACCAGGCTCAAGGTGGGCAATTATGTCTTAACTAAATGCAGTCCACACATTCTAACAATAAGGAAGAAAACTGCATTCTAAACCAACACACTCAACAGGGCTTGAAAAGGATTTTTGTTCAAAAGAGGAGTTTCAATCACTTAACAGAAATCCCATTAGAAAGGGATTTTTTTTTTTACACCACATACCACAACATGAAGGTTTTGAAAGTCTACATTAAAACCTGAAAAGGATCACACCACACACAGGGGGTTTTTTATGAACTCAGCTAAGTAAAATGCAGTGCTTACTTTGAAGCAGAAACAACACTGAGTACATTGAGTACATGGCTCTGAAGTCTTTGTTAATTTATACAAAATTAACAAGGAGGAAAGTTAGCTCATTATTCTGAACTTTTCAACCAAACAAAGTGTCAAAATCATGACAGAACCCAAACATTTTAAATAGTCAAAGCTTATCTAGTCATGCTCAGTATATCTGCATGAAAGACATGTTTTTTTAATGGTTGCTGAAGTGTTGCATAGCTGAAGATGTCTTAGAACTTGAGAGGGCTGAGAATTACAGTAAGGGCAGTCCCTGACCTGAACAACACGCAGATTGATGCCAGGTAAGCAGATGGGAAACGGGACAGAAAGGAAGAGGCAAAGAAAGTGGTTTGCCTGAAGTCCCACATCACTGGCAAAGCTGGATTAAGAAACAGACCTTCAAATGGCTATTGTAAAGTCGTTTCCATACTCTGACCACGAAGTGGATTTTCAAGCTAATACAATTGAACAGAAAACAAAACAACAACAAAAGGCTATACAACATCTCAGCTGTTACGCATGCAGGGCAAGAAACTTTTAGACCATATTGAGTATTAATGAAACATAGTGCATTTAGCCTCCCTCTGACTAGCCCTTCCAAGGGATTTGGATGTATTATATAGCCAATTCCCATTTGTTCAGCACTTCAGGTTCCTATGCCAGCAACATTTTTACTTTCTTGCTTGCAAAGGACTAGGGAACTGGCAGCTAATCGATAGTATGATTAAGGAAGAGCACTGTTCTGATTCAGCAGCAATCATTTCACTCTTTGGCTGGGGACATTTTGTACAAATAACTTAGTAATTTAGAAATACCCTGCACAGATTGGCCAATGATATGTGCCTTAATCAAGTACAACATGTTTGTAAAATACAAGATACACAGAGACCAAAGCGATTTTACACATTACACACGTTCCCCTAGTCCTAAGTACAACTTCCATTCAAAGTCATGGAAACAGCAAGGCTGCACTGTGCATATTAAATTTACCCTACCAGACCTGTCAAAAAAAACCCCATAACCCAAATTTATACCGACATTTGATTAGAATTTACAGGAAGGGAAATAAATTCAACACTTCTCAAATGAAATTTAACCTTTAGATTAGGTGATGAGCCCACAATCACGTCACAAGGTTTGCTTATTTACCACCCGCTACCTGAGCTGTGCTATCTGGCAGTGTGTGGTCTTATCACATTGGAAAAGGAGTCTAAATAGATTGAGCTACTGCAATTTGAGGTGTTGTCTTTCTGCTAGAGGTTATTCTCCCACAGCAGGATCGGTGGAAGACAGCATGCCTTCTACAGGCTGCTCAGCCACTATCATTCGTAGTCTGGTGTGAACTTCAGGTGGAATTACTGATGGTTCAAGTTAACACCCCTGCTGTGAAATCTCACAACACAGGAGCTAGGATGCATTCATTGCCTCTACCACCAAGTCAGCACTGTCTGCAGAGGGCAAGGTGAATGGCTGAGGCACTAACTTTACCTGATGTGAGAGAAAACCTGACAGAAAACGCACTCATTTCAGTCTCAGTGAGGGTGGTTCAACCAACTCATTCTCCCACAGAAATGGCATAGAATAAGAGCACAAACACACACAGAGAGCTGCCACATCTTCTAAATCAAGTGGTGCTTGCTAAACACATGATTGTATCCCAATTGATTAGAAAATGGTTAACCAAATAGGAATTCTCCAAGGAGCTCGGGGTACTTTCTCCTGAACCTCTTTAAACATGAGGATAGTAGAATACAAACCCTGTATTATTTAATATTCACAAAAGGGATAATACAAAGTGTACGGTTCTTTTCACACCAGCATCTTCCTCTCCCCTCCTTCTCAGCCTCTTCCCCTGCACCTCATCATGTCACAGGTTAGACATAATGTAAAGCCCAGCACCAGAACTGGCCTGACAGTGTTGCTAGCACTCCATAAATGCAGAGGTAATGATAAGGATGCCGCTAGCTATCATTTCTTTCATGTACCAACAAACTAAGGGATGGGGAAACAGTTATCAGAGTCGCAGGACTTGAAGGCAGCAGTTGCACTGCATTTAATGCAACTGGTTTCACATTTTAGGCAAGACAATTCTTACCACATCACAAGCTACTTCACACAGGAAGTCACATCACAAACTACTTCACATTCTATAAAGTACCTAGAAGGGCCCTGCATTTGATTGAGTCTTCTAAATACTGCAGTAAAATAAACAAGCATTGAATAATTACTGGAGAACAATCTAATCCAAGCCATGGACTGGCCTTTTGCTTTAAAATTCTGCTTTTCTGAGAAAGAGAATAACAATTAAAAAAAAATTAAAATAGTAACAGGGACATTAAATTCCAATAATTTTCTTTCAGGAAAAGGCTGCATTTTAGAAATGAGTGACAAGAATCAGATGCAGGTTCTCCAGGAGGAATATGTTCCTATACAATTATAGGCTCTGTTCCTGTCAGCAGATAAAATAATTCCCAAGCATGTCAGATCTGGTTTTTTAACTGTAACCATTATCCATAGTCACAGTTCCTGAAGTGCATTTGTTCAAGAGCTACAAGAACCTGGGTTCAGAAGCAGCTCGAGGAACACATTCGCACAAGTGCCAGGCATCTTCCACAACTTCAAATTCAACAGCACAACAGAAACTTCAATAGCTTTAAAATTTGAAAGGGACATGGTAAAGTCAAGCTGTGTAACCATGAGAAGCAGCGACAATAAGGTAGGACCAAGTAAATACTAAAAAGGGTGGGGAAGAAAAAACCTGTACAACCAAGATTAAAACATCACTTCCTGTGGAAAGCAACTCAGAAAAATGGTCTTAGTCCATAGTGTCATTTTGCATGTACTATTTGAATATCATATAGAATGGTTTGGGGTGGAAGGGACCTTAAAGCTCATCTATTCCAACCCCCTGCCACAGAGCAGGTTGCTCCAAGCCCCTGTGTCCAACCTGGCCTTGAACACTGCCAGGGATGGGGCAGCCATAGGTTCTCTGGGCACCCTGTGCCAGCGCCTCAGCACACTCACAGGGAAGAACTTCCTCCTAATATCTAATCTAAATGTCCCCTCTGTCAGTTTAAAGCCATTCCCCCTTGTTCTAACATCTTCCTGTTTTGAATTTACTCATTTGCATATTAAAATCAAGAGAACTAACAGAAGAATAAAACAGAGGCTGCTCCTCTCTTGTTGACTGAAGCTAGGTAAACAATTCCAGTTTACTAGGAGAGACTCACTCACAGCAAGTAACAATGAAGATAATTTGCCTTGCAATTCTCCACACTAAATTGGACTAAATTGCCTTGCAATTCTCCACACTAGCATTAATCTTTGCACTATGAAGGGAGACAAAGAAGGAAGGAAAGGGTGGGGGGAACTTCAAAGAACAACTAACTTATTACCATATCTGAAACTACTGTACCCAAACAACTTTTAAACATGAATATGTATGTTTGTATCAGATGTTTATCCTTGCTGTACAGTAAATAGTAAGATCTTTCAAAAGAACTGAAAAGTTACCCTCAGATGATTGAGGGGGTTTTTTGTCTGGGTATAAATAAGAGTGCTAGAAGTCTACTTACGGCTGAGTGAGGTCACGAGTGATGAAGTCTGAACTCTTGAAGAGGAGGAAGATGTCACTGAGAGCTTTACATTTCAAAGAACTGTTCATTGCTATCCAGTAGGCATCCTAAACAAAAAAGATTATCCTAAATGCACCTTCACCAGCAGGAAGGAATGCAAGCTGCAGATCTAGCTAAATATTATACAGCATTTGAAATACGGACAGAAGATTTATTTTATGTTGAGGAAAACTTCATTTGCTGAAGTTCACATTACAAGATAGAGGAGAGTTACTGTTTTTCATATGAATACTCCGTATAAAGCAGAGCATATTCATTTAAAAAAAACAAGTTTTGCCTTCCTGTTCCAGGCACTTTCTTGGAATGCTTGACTAAACACAAGTTTGCCTTGAGATTATGACACAAACACATTTGGGTGTCTCCATCCTTAAGGTATAGTTAAGAGTACCCAAATATACCTAGAAGGAATCATAGAATGGTTTGGGTTGGAAAGAACCTTAAGATCATCTAGTTCTAACCCCCTGCCATGGGCAGGGACACCTCACACTAGACTCTGTCACCCAAGGCTCTTCCAACCTGGCCTTGAACACTGCCAGGGATGGAGCATTTACCACTTCTCTGGGCATCCTGTGCCAGCGCCTCAGCACGCTCACAGTAAAGAACTTCTTCCTTAGATCTAACCTGAACTTCCCGTTTTATTGCTTTTTTTAAAAAAACATGGGGATTTTAACCTTTATCCCAGGCAGAGTTTCCAACTAGTATCCTAAATGAGAAGGCTCTGGCCATCATACTCTTATCTGTGACAATGACAGGAGGCTTTATGTAAGAAAGCCAGGGCTGTCTTACATCAGCCTCACCAAACAGTGCACCATCTAGCTCTAATTCACCAGAACAATTTGCTCTATCATACTTCACTGATATCTTGTCTATCACTTCTTCCTTCATCACTACACTCTTACACTTCCTAGTGCATTAAGATAAAACAAATAATCAAAAAAGTCTTTATGATAACATCTGTTCCAAGTTTTGGGAGTCAGCGTTCTTACCCTTGGAGCACTCCAGTTAAGTTTAGGAAAAACACTACCACCCAGGGAACTTATTGCTTCTTCAACTTTGGCTGTGAACTCGGGAAATTCAGGTGCCTGAACAAACAACAACAACAAAAGTATCAGTTTCAATATATTTAATAGTGAAGTGTAGCCATCTTCCAAATACTGTTAGAAATACTATTAACATATTAATAAATTAAACATATTATAGAAGGAAAAAATATGTCCACAATCAGGAACCAAGAACCCCCCAAAATAATGTATTTGTAGAAATAAATCACTTAAGATTCGACATCGACATTCAGTCAGAGAAAACTGTGACTATGTCCCCTGTTCTCTCATTACTGGCAAGATTCCATGAACCTAAGGGAAAACCCAAAACTTTGTAACATTCCTCATGAAAGCTGCAACAGCTGCAAAAGTGCAAGTCAAATAAACAGACCTTGAACACCTACCTGTTGGTTTATACCTAATTATTGTATACAAATGAAATCCAAGAAGATTTAAAAGAAGAAAGCTTTCAAAAAGCTTGTTAGAATTAAGCATCTCTAAAAATCTAAAATACAAATATGGTAGCATTCTGTCAAAGTATTAACAGGAGAAAGAGAGACTTTCTGGTTTGTAATAGATCTCCAGTTCCATTCAGGAACACAGTAAGAAAGCAAAAGTAAGTCAGTCAATAAATGGCAGCTCTTCATTCAAGCATTAGTTTTATAAAATGATATTAGTAATACTTTAACAAATCAGCTCTCAAATTAGGTCTTAAAGCAGCTCCTTAGCAATATATTGCACCAAAACAGAGAACACACTGCAAAGGTATGGGTTGGATTAGAAAACTTTGTCTTGTAAAGAACATTGTCAATATTGTAAATATAAGAGGAAAAAAGAAACTCCTCAGGATGCAGTAAACTCCACTCTGAATGTGGTGCAGTTGAAAAAAAAAACCCAGGTTGGTGACCTTTAAAATAATATGAAAGGATTTCAGGTATATGTCAAAGATTTTTCACATAATAGGATTTATAACCAGTATACAAGAACACTGCTTCTCCTGAGTGTTTTGAAACTCAACTCAAAGATAACTTCCAGGCTAAAGCTAAGTGATGTCTTTAAACCAACAAAGCCCTCACAGCCACACCAAACAAGTTCATACATTTTGGCATCTGCTTTCTGCAGCCCCCTGAAATCCAAACACTTGAGAAAACCCTCTTGCATTTTAGCACAATGACCCAGCCTGAACCTCAAACTGTCTGAACCTTTCCTTAGTACATTACCTGGTCTCCATGGAAAACTACCCCTGAAAAACTGAAAAAGCACTTCTCTTATTTTATTTTTAGAGCTTCAGTCAATTCTAGAAATTGTTCCTGCAAGAAGTAAAACCCTTCATTCACTGCGTTCTCATCCAATCTCTTCCTGTTTTGACCCAAGTCAGGAGTCACACTGTATATGTAATAACAGCATATCCTAAACTTCCCTGGGGGAATGTTACCATCATGTCATTTGATTAATACAAGTGAAGAAACATATACAAGAGGACAGCTCTAAGGCTGCATAAACAAGCTTGATTCTAACATTTCCTAAATTCTGAATGCCCAACTTTGCAACCATCAATATTACTGCACACTTCTTTAAACAAAGGTTTTTCTATAATCCTATATGCTAATTCTTCATAAGATAGACAGGGAAACAAGTTCTACCTGGCAACTCAGGCAGGTCTTCAAATCAGAATAATCACATCCACAGCCTACTGTATTGCTCCCTGAGCCAAGAAACCAATACCAATATAACCTGGGACTTATCATGAGTAAGATATGAATGAACGGTCCAGGCTGACAGTGAATAGAAAATAGCAGTCTCCAGCCTGTCCCACTCTTCTTTACACTTTATGTCCCCTGGTTTCTCCCTGTTCAGCTTACATATCACTACTTCACAGAATGACAGACTGGTTTGGGCTAGAAGGGACCTGAAAACTCATACAGCTCCAACCCACTGCTACAGGCAGGGACACCTTCCACTAGAGCAGGTTGCTCCAAGCCCCTGTGTCCAACCTGGCCTTGAACACTGCCAGGGATGGGGCAGCCACAGCTTCTTCGGGCACCATCTGCCAGCGCCTCAGCACCCTCATAGTGATCTACTTGATCCATTTTCATCTCCTATGCACTCCAGGTGCAGCTCCCCACCCTTCTGCATTCTGCATGAAACTATTCCCAACTCGCTGGCCTCAAAGCAGTACCTAGTTTTCAGGTAGAGAAAGCATATTTGCCGTGATGGAGTCATCAGAGCAATCATCTATCAAATTTGCAAGATAGTTAAGAGCATATTGTGAAATTCTACTTTCAAGAGCCTCTTTCTTTGTCCAAATGTAGGTGTATTTTTGTAGGAGCTAGCCATGGGCACAAACCATAGAATAATAGGATCAACGAGGTTGGAAAATGTTTATTATTAACCATTTTCAAAGGTCCAGGTTTGGTGAAAGACAAAGCTCTGCCAGTCTCTGAACAATAGCCACCTTGGAGGCCAAAACACTGCTCTTCTTCCTCTACCCCTGCTTTTACTGCTGAGCATGATGCTATAATGGTATGGAATATACCTTAAGACAATTTAGGTCAGCTGTCGTGGCTATGTCCTCTCTCTCCTCTTGCCTAGTCCTGCTGGGGAGAAGCATGGGGCAGAGTGGGAAAAGAGAAAGCTTTGATGCTATGCCAGCACTGTTCAGCAACACCTGAAAGTTAACTCCATCCCAGCCAGCCCCTGTAAAACATTAGCTGTAAAGCTGCAATCCTCACAATGCTCACATAGCTAAACTGAAACCACTTGGTCTGTACCCTTCTGATGGGTATCATACCTCTTGAACATGTATTTCCTTATTGTGTTGTACGTTGTAATGAAACTTGATTCTAAAGTTTGACATTTCTGTAGCTGCATTAACGTGAGATTTGCAAAAGATCAGACGGATACCAAAATCCTTGTTCTGACTAATTTACAATCTAAAGTATCTACTTTATCAAAGCTTAGATACTTGAACTGAAGCTATTATCATGTGCAAATCTGGCATGAAATAGTTTTATAATCTAGGCTATAAATTCTGTGCTAGCATATGGATGACTCAGAGCAGGGTTGTGTTTATATTGCCTCTAATACACTGTGAGCAATTCAACACTGATGAGCATAAGGAGGCTGATAGGACTGAAGTAACAGTACCAATGGCAGACAAGTGACACAAGTATATTAACTCTGATGATGGTAGAGCAAGAGCAAGTTTCAAAAAAGATGGGGTTGTTCAGCCTGGGGAAGAGAAGGTTCTGGGGAGACCTTAGAGCAGCTCGAGTGCCTAGAGGGGCCGACAAAAAACCTGGAGAGGGGCTTTGGACAAGAGCCTGTAGGGACAGGACAAGGAGAAGGGCTTTAACCTGTCAGAGGGGAGGCGGAGATGAGCTCTTAGGCAGAAGCTCTTCCCTGTGAGGGTGCTGAGGCGCTGGCACAGGGTGCCCAGAGAAGCTGTGGCTGCCCCATCCCTGGCAGTGTTCAAGGCCAGGTTGGACACAGGGGCTTGGAGCAACCTGCTCTAGTGGAAGGTGTCCCTGCCCGCGGCAGGGGTTGGAACTGGATGAGCTTTCAGGTTCCTTCCAAACCAAATCATTCTATGATTCTACCATCAAAGAAGCCTGCTTGGTATCCATCATGATCCTGAATTCTAAGCCAGGCACATAAAGACAGGAAAAGAAGAAAGAAAAAAAACAGATGATAGAGAGAGGAAATAATGGCACAGCACAGGTGTAAGAGGAGATTTTAAAATTGAGCTGCAGGGGCTTTGTTTCTTCTGCATCCAGTGTGATTAAGTAATTGGAAAATATTCAAAGTGGTGAAAATGAAAAACAGCTATATTTAGAGCCATACTCCAGTTCATTTCCTATAGTCTAACAAGTGTGTGATTGTTAGGGATGAAGAAAAGCATTTTATTTTCAGTTAAACAAAATTAAGCTAGCAAAACTTTTTTGAAGTTACATATATCTACACTGCCATCTGCCTAGAATGGTCTGGAAAATGTTAAATACAGCAAAGAATATCTCTAACTGGCAACAAGTTTGGATCACAAGGTTACAGAAAGGCAAACCCACATGTTAGCACCTTACCTTAAGTGTTGTAGTATTCTCATCATCTGACCACTGTTAAAAACAAGAAGAAATCAAAGGTTACTCGTCTTCTGAGCTCCTTTATCATTTATGAGAACATCAGAATTCATCTAGCTTCCTAAAACATGTGGATCAAATCATTGCCCTGAAGCTCCAGTAGCAAAACATCACAATCCTCCAGTTATTACAGCTGTAAATGAAGACAGGAAAAATATTGTATATTCAGCAAAAAACTATTCTAAAGTATGGATAAAGAAGGCACCTGTGTATTTTAATTGTGATTTATATCACAAACTCAGACGTTTCAGAACTCCACAGCCTTCCCTGTCTAAAGCCTGTCTCCAGCACTTCCACCCTTGGACAAATGATTCATTAGTTTCACTTATATTTCTTTTTCCTCCCATTTTGTACCTTCTGTCACCTTTTACTTATGTTTTTCAGCATTTTTCTTGTGGAATACCCTTCTGAGCTATTATGGTACCAGACACTTTAATTGTTTCTTGAAATAACTCCTCCAAATGTTGTACTCGTATCTTCTCAGGGCATGAAACAGCATTAAGTTCAGTTCCAACATCCTTCAACATTCTCTACCCTTTATTACAAACACAATTATCAAGAAATAATAAAAGAGCAGTCTTCTGTGAAAGAGCACAAAAACATTTTAAACCTTCCATGACACTATAAATAATGCTTTTAATTTTTTTTTCAAGGCAACTACCACATGATTATTCTTTCTGTGAAGCACTCTCCTCACCTACAAATTACGCAGAAAAGGCTACACATTCATATTTTTCTCAGGAGACTTGGCATTAAGTTGCTTTTTATACTGACCTGTACTTCCTCTGCATCATCACTCCCCTCCTGAGCATGACTTGGTGGATCTTCTCTGAAATAAAAAATAAGCCAGAAGAAAGATTAGGCACTAGAGTTTGACTTGACCATATCATTCATGGAGTCAAGAATGGGTCGGAAATGACCTTAAGATTCCAACCCCCTGCCATGGGCAGGGACACCTCACACCAGCCCATGTCACCCAAGGCTCTGTCCAGCCTGGCCTTGAACACTGCCAGGGATGGAGCATTCACAACTTCCTTGGGAAACTTTTTCCAGTGCCTCACCACCCTCACAGTACAGAACTTCTTCCTTATATCCAACCTGAACTTCCCCTGTTTCAGTTTGAACCCATCACCCCTTGTCCTATCACTACAGTCCCTGATAAGGAGTTCCTCTCCAGCATCCTTGCAGCCCACTTCAGCTATTGGAAGGCTGCTCTGAGGCAGCTTCTAGCAGCTGTTGATCTCAAAATGTTTTTGTAAGAAGATTAAGCCTCAAAACCCCTGGCAGAGAAAAATCAGAGCAAGCCAGTACAGAAAACTGAAAACCAAGCACCCTAGCACTAGACTTGGGCCCTACCCAAAACACTTTGCTTCTTTCAAATTAGCAGATCACTTTCTGCTTCAAAAATGCCACGACTGAAGCTTTTCAACTCCCTATGAATGATTCTTTTCCAACTTTACTGTACTCTGACAGAAGCACAAATTAAACTTTTATTTAAATTCTCTTTGCCTCCATACTGCTTTTCCAAGTAAAAATTCATAAAACTTTAGTTTCAGATGTTGATCTGCAAATTTCTGGTTCTGAAAAGAAAACATCCTCCCACTCTACACAACAAAAAGATCCTAATAACACAGTTATTAGCTTCTTCCTGAAAAGTTCCTTTTTCTACACAGATGGGATAGTTGTAAGCACTACAAAACAAGAAAGCACTTGACTGCAAATATTCCCTTGACGTTTTAGGTGACATATGAAGTTCTTTAGCTAATACAACTGAGTGTGAAGATCTTAAAGAAGATCAAGCTCTTGACTTATTCAGCAAGTCAGTAGAGAAAACATCTTAAGTTCAAATGTAGGTCTCTGCCAAAAGTCAACTCTTCAACAAGCTAAGTCTCTGCAGCCCCTTAATGTACTTCCATAGGGAATAAACTATCAATTCATTTTTTGAGATCTAGAGCTCAGATACTGGTTCACTGAAGATTAAAAGCGATCCTGGCCTTGAATGCAGTATCACATTCACTTCTAGCTAAGAAAGTTCAACTCAGAGAAAAACTGGTTTGTAAAAGGAATTTTCGATTGGAAGCATCTTAAAAAGCACAATTTAAGTCAATTCTCCAGCTGTTCATTATTGGACTGAAAAGAGCCCAAAATGTTTGTATAACACAGCTGTAAAGTCAGTTGCAGCTTTTCTAAAGGCTTATTAAAAAATAAATAGCTGCTGCTAAAGAAGTTGCACAATTCTGCAGAAGCAGGTGACAAAATTGCTTCTTATCCAAAATGGTTTAAAAACAATTCTAATTTTCTGGATACCTTTTATTTAAAAACAAAACAAAACAAAAAAAAAAAACCAAAAAAAAAACCCCACACCAAAAAAACCAGCTTCAGTTTTATACAAATTGATTCCAGAGAAATTAGACACAGCTCCCTTACCCTCACAGCTTAATTGGTTGCTCTGTGAGAGGCAAACTACCAGTCAGGAAATGATGGGAGTGTGGACTGGTTTCTGAGCCTGATCATTAGCCAGGTGTAGCATGAAATAATCATTGTACAAGGAAGCCATAGCGAGATTCTAAGCAAAAGACAAAGAACAAGCCCTGGGTTCTTACCAAGTGTTACAATATCTATCCACCTCAATTCTTCTCCATCCAAAATCTTGGCACAGGGATACATACGTACAGGACATTCAGCCTTGCCATATGCATGGATTATGTGTATGTGAATGATTACATGAACTCAGTAATTACTAGGATTTTACGTATAGCATCCAGGTGGACTTTAATATGCTCGAGAGGTGGGCCAGTGCAAACCTCATGAAATTCAACACGGCCAAATGCAAGGTCCTGCACTGGTGTCAGGGCAATCCCAAGCACAGATACAGGCTGGGCAGAGAACAGACTGAGAGCAGCCCTGAGGAGAAGGACTTGGGGGTGCTGGTTGATGAGAAGCTCAACATAACCAACAATGTGCACTTGCAGCCCTGAAAGCCAACCATGTCCTGGGCTGCATCCCATGAAACGTGACCAGCAGGTCAAGGGAGGTGATTCTCTGCCTCTACTCTGGTCTCGTGAGACCCCTCCTGCAGTCCTGTGCCCAGCTCTGAGGCCCCCATCAAGGACATGGACCTGTTTGAGCAAGTCCAGAGGAGGCCACGAAGAAGATCTGAGGGCTGGAGCACATCTACTATGGAGCCAGGCTGAGAGAGCTGGGCTGGTTCAGCCTGGAGAAGAGAAGGCTTCAGGGAACCCTAAAGGGTGTCTGCAACAAAGCTGGAAAAGGACTTTTACAGGCCATGTAGGGATAGGATAAGGGGGAATGGTTTCAAGCTGACAGAGGGGAGATTTAGATTAGACATTAGGAAGAAATTCTTTACTATGAGGGTGGTGGCACAGAGTGCCCAGAGAAACTGTGGCTGCCCCATCCCGGCAGGGTTCAAGGCCAGGGTGGGCAAAAGGGGAGCAACCTGGTCTAGTGGAAGGTGTCCCTGCCCATGGCAGGTGGTTGGGACTGGACGAGCTTTAGGGCCCCTTCCAACCCAAACCATTCTATGATTCTATTATACTGAGAATTAATCTCAGGCAACATCACTTTACCCCTGGATAAGGCAGCAGGCACGTTATTGGTGTGGGAGACACCATGCCTCTAAACTGAGTTAACCATATCAAAGTAGGCTGGGCACCCAAGAGACTGGCAAACTCCACAAAGACAGACAGAGCAAAACTGAAAGAACTGTTTCCACTTGGTCTAGAATGAATGTATAGCATCAATTTTAGGTTCTGCATGAGGCACAGCAAGTAGTTGCATTGACAGCACCAGCCTGCTCACATGCTCGTACAGTGTGAGCTTTACTGCAGCCAGACTAGTCACATTTTAAAAACTCATTATGCAAGATATGATATGTGTAAACAAAATAGTGCTGTGAATACATCAAACAGTATTACTAGTTTGAGGGGAGAGGGAGAACACTCTTTACCTTCCAGAAACCACAAGCGTTCCATCATCCAGCAAATATTCTTTCACATTCTCTGGTAGGGGAAGTATAACACTAGAAGAAATATAAGAATTTCTTTAATAACTTATTATTATTTGTTAAAATAGTAAGAGTTGAATATAAATAACGTGTTTTAAAACATACCATTATTTCAATGTGTTTTATTTTTCCCTAACACTAGGAAAATCCCATTTCTGTCTCCCCTCTCACTCCTTCCCACAAATCAATGCCCATTTTCCCTCGAAAAGTAGAAGTAGAGGAAGAAAAAGACAAAGTAGAGCAGAAAAAGACAAAAATTTTCACTGAAATGCACAAAAACACCACACTCCTTCAAAACCCTAAGAAATCCCAAGGAAGAGTGCATGTGGCCCATGAGAAGTGGACAAGATGTTGCTCAATGTCAAGGTTTCCCTTCCGAGATCCAACCCAAAACTTGCACATACCATCCACATGTTCCAAAAGTGCAGGACTATCACTAAACTTACCAAACACACACATGTGCTGAGCTCTGTAAGCCATAAAAGTTTAAATGCTTTGATTACTAAAAGCCTGTTGTCAGCACTTTTGGATCCAACTACCTCAAGCCTGACTGTCCCAAGTTACTGGCAGCTCTCACAACCATCTCGTGACCTGCAGCAGCACCTCAGAAACTGCAGCATTTGCTACAGCTTCCAGAAACACGAAGGGAGCCGCTTGGTTTGGGTGTGCTCAGCCTCAGTTCCTTTGAGCTACCAAGTGGGAACAGCAGTGATGTGGGTATCAAGCCTTCCCCGCCTCCATCCCAGCTCTGCCC
>NW_009933108.1:141388-154927 GCF_000696875.1 Nestor notabilis | reverse complement strand
ACAGGGGAAGTTTAGATTAGGTATAAGGACGTTGTGAATGCTCTGTCCCTGGTGTGTTCAAGGCCAGGTTGGACAGAGCCTTGGGCAACATGGTTTAGTGCAAGGTGTCCTTGCTCATGGCAGGGGGGTTGGGACTAGATGATTTAAGGTCCTTTCCAACCCAAACCGTTCTATGATTCTGTGGTAAAAGTGAGTCTATTCTGATAGGGCTGTCAGGAGCTGGCCAAGAATTCTTAAGCCATTTGATGGAAGATCGTTGATTCTCTATCATATGGGCATGCGGTTGACTTTTCTCTAAAATTAAATATATCCTTTTCAAAAAGTTCTGTTTCTTGCAGACTGTAATAAGAAAAGATGAGCTACAGAAGTTTTCTTCTGTAAGGTAGAAAGGCTTATATAAAGCAGTAACTGTCTGAGGAATATCTTATGTGTCACAGAGACGTTTCTTTGTGACCTATCTGACTTTATAATTGTCATCCCCAAATGAATTTAGGATCAGCCTTGGTCACTTCTAGTTCTGACACTGAAATTTGCTATTTTTTGTGACAACAGTTAGTACAGTTGGCTAAATTTTGTTTTAGAATGTGAAATATTTGAAATATAAATTGGACAATGTTATTAAAGACTAAACAAAAACAATGTTATGGTTTCACCCCAGCTGACAACTGAGCCCCACAGAGCTGCTTGCTTACCACCACCACCCGCTTACCACCACCACCCCCTGGGATGGGGAGAGAACTGGAAGAGTAAAAGTGAGAAAACTCATGGGCTGAGATAAAGGCAGTTTAATAGGTAAAGCAGAAGTGATGCACACATAGCAAAGCAAGGAATCCAGTCACCGCTCCCCACAGGCAGGCAGATGTTCAGCCATCCCTAGGACAGCATCATGCATAACGGTGGCTTGGGAAGACAAATGGTATCACTCTGGATGTCCCCCTAGTTTATACACTGAGCAGGATTCCCTTTGGTATGGATCTCCTTTGGGTCAGTTGGGGTCAGCTGTCCTGGCTGTGTTCCTCCCCTAACTCCTTGTGCATCCCCAGCTTCCTCGCTAGTGGAGTGAGGAGCAGGAAAGGCCTTGACTCTGTGTAAGAATTGCTCAGCAATAACAAAAACATATCTGTGTTTACAGCACAAATCCAAAACTCAAGCCCATACTAGCTGCTATGAAGAAAATTAACTGTATCAAACAAAACCTACAAACAGACAAAAAAACCCCAACAATCTGCAAGAATATGTAAGGAAATCCTCCTTCCTCAAAATGAATTCCCCTATTTGGTTTCTTCCTTAAAATACTGGAGCAGTTGCAACTTCTAAAAGAAAATAGTTTCCTAATTCTAAAAGCACTGATGATTTTGTGCTGCCTTATGGATCTGCTAATCAAAGAAATGAGAAGTTGCTTAGTCCTGTAACTGAAAGTAGCCTTCAAACAGTAGAACTTGATTACAAAGGCATAGAATTGTTTAGGTATCGTATGGTCATTATTGTGTTGGTTTTTGAGCTGTGCAATCTTTTCCTTCCCACATAGAGGCAATGTCTTCCCATTTGTTACTAAGTAATCCATATTAAAGCCTATTTATTTAAGTTTAGTGAAAGTTATCCTTGCTAGGGGCATAGGTCTGTGCAGAATGAGACCCCAGGAGTAATGCTGATGCATTTCAATTGAGTATGAAGTAGACCTTGACCACTGTGACATTTTCAACAAATGAAGTGTGCACATTTCAAAAGTTGTTTTCAATAACCTGCTAGTACAACAAAACAATTTTTTCTCATTCTATTAACTTTATTAAGCCTCAGATCAGGTTATCATAAACAGGGAGCTTAACTGGTATGTATGTAAGGATTTGCCTTGGTTTTTAAACTGACATGAGGTATAGGTTCACTTATCAGTTGCCCTGTCCTAACTTGTTCTCCTTTAATTAAAAAGTAAATAACAGTCATGAGGCTGTATTCTAATCCAGAATGACAAGGAAAACTGCTTCCTGAAGGTATTTATTATGCATGCGGAATGAATTTAGCAAATGAATGAAATGCAAATATATGAGAACAGAAAACTGCGCTTTCTGAAAGATGCTGAAAACTGACCTTTTCAAGTGAATATATTGCAATTAAAATTCTGATACTGGTTATAAACAGAAAGTCTTGGTCGAAAGTTTATACAGGACACACATTAAAGTTATGAAAAGTAATCACAAGTTCAAAGCAAAACACAGTAGTGCAAGATGTGAATAGAAGTGTGGTTTTGAGACTACTTGGAGAAGCAGGCGGGTAGCCAGCATTTGTTACCTACCGTGGTATTGGACTGGACTCTTTCAGGATGAGCCCAAATTTATGAGGGATTTTCTGGGAAGCTCCTCTAAAGTTTAGCCCAGATGGCTGTGCTGTACTTACACTTTTAGTAACTTTGATTAGCTTGCAATTAGTATATTTGTAATAATGCCTACAAGATGGTTTTGCAAAGTACGTTGCCTTTGCTGATAAATGAAAGTGCAGCAGTACAACCTATGGGTATTCCTGTAGTAATCAGTGCAGAGAAGTAAAAAATCAGGAAAACAATCCAAAACAAACGCATGTTCCCAGGGTCTCTTAGTGCCTTAGCTGAGAATCTGAACTGAAGAAACCAGATAGGAGGTGACCAATCATGGTTTGGATGCATGGGCTGAGGTCTGTTGTGGCTTCAAGTGTAGTGCAGTTTCTGTAGTCCTCAGTTATTCAAGTACCTCAAAAAGCCAAAGCTATTTTGTTGTTTTATTTTGCCATCAATAGTGCTACTTCGGTTCTTAGATTTTGTGTTAAGAACAGTAGTAGTTATTGGGATTTTTTATGTTCTGATCAAAATAGCCTCTTTTCTAGTGCAAACTGAAAAAACAGTTATCATGAAGGTACTGGAAAAATCTGCTAGAAGATGTATATTCCTACCTTTTTGATAGATGATCATATAGTAAAGGCTGAGGTAAAGTTTTGTGCAGTAGAGACCACAAAAAGAAACTGAAATAGGTGTCACTAACTTTCCAGTTCTTCTTCAGACAATTTCTCTGTATTCCTCCCAGGATACCTGTCCTTGCCTCCACCTTTTGCAGGCTTCCTTTACATGTTGGAGTTTATCTGGGAGCTCCTCGTTAGGTTTCCAATCCCTTCTTTAGTATATACTGAACATTTAGAGCTGGGAAAAATGTGACTGTTTATTTAGTGCATGGAAGTATAGCTGACATTTGGAAGCAATGTTTAGATAAAACCTCTTCCAAATTTACCTTGACCTTACCTAAATCTACTTTTTCTTTGTATTGTGTAATGAGGGGAGAGGAAAGGATGTTAAAACTATTCTTTTTACTATGCGAGAAAGAATAAGAAAGAAAGTTAAATATTTCTCCATTTCTTTAAAAATAGCTCCTAAGAAGTGAGCTTGGCTTCAGGGAAATTGTTACTTGTCTTCTTGAAGAAGGTATGAATCTATTTTTAGGACAGCTTGATATGATTATTTAGAGGTGAGAATTAAAAACTCTCATAAAGTTATAATCATCATCGGTGGCCACTACCACAGAAGCAAGTTCTAGAATGCTTATTGACTCAGAGGAAACCCAGGAAGTTCAATATTCCCATCTTCATGTACAGTCTACAGAAGAGCTCTGATTTCATCTATGTTTATCATATGTTCACGTTAGTCCCTAAACAAAAGCACTACCACGTGTTTTCTGATGTGATCTTTTAGCAGGGCTCTTTTAATGACTTTAAAAGCCTCATAGGCTACAACAGACTAAACACATTTCAGTTTCCACTATGAAATTTGAGCAGGAGTTGGTTTAAAAAAAAGAAGCCAGTAGAACCTGTAGTTGTCTTGGCATTTTAGTCA
Organism: Nestor notabilis; assembly: GCF_000696875.1. NCBI lineage: Eukaryota > Metazoa > Chordata > Aves > Psittaciformes > Psittacidae > Nestor > Nestor notabilis. The sequence continues at coordinate 151,077 of NW_009933108.1, read as the reverse complement.
TAAGAGTTATAAATAGAAAAGAACATGATTTTGCATTTAATATCAGGAGGTATGGATGTTGGGGTCTCTTTCTGAGGTTTAGATGAGATTCGTCAGGAAGTGATAGAGCAATGTAATATCTACAAAAAGGATCCTAAATCTAATTTAAGGGTCATATTTCATAAAGTACTGGCACTGATAGCACAGGGAAATATTTTATCTTCATCTCCATGTTGAAATGGTTCTTTCATTTCAGAGGTACTGTTAAAACAGAGAAAATGGCAACAAAAGCAGGTGAAGGATTGTGCTGGGTCTGTGAAAAAAAGATAATCTAAACATTCTTCATCATTCTCAAGTGTTTGTTTTCTACCTTTACGGCATAGTCCTCATGGTTGATTTAGCAGTGCACAGATTATGCTAAAATAAATTACCTACCTGTACCGAGCAATTGTAGTTGTATATCAGGTGTAGTCATAATGCAGTGCAAGAGCAGGCTGTTTCAAATAATTATTTTTTAAAATGAAGACACTTTAATCCCTACTCTGTGTTCCATAGGTAGGTTAAATGGCAACTCCATGTGCTTGTTTGTGTTGGGTGAAAGACCCGATGTGCTTCATGGGCTTTATCTCTGGACTGGTTTTACACAAATTCTCCTACCGTGGACACAAGCAACATAAGGCAGGCAGAACAGCAAAGCATCTTGATGTGGTTTTTTTCTAGCATTCCTATCTTAAGTACTTGTCAAAGCTAATCTGCCATGTAAATAGGGTGACAAAAACTTATATGTACCTACAGAGCAGAAGGGAGACTCAGTGATAACAGGACCTGTCTAAAAAGGTGCTTGAAACTTCTAGTCCTTCGCATACTGATTATTAAACTTTTGAATCTTGAATTTATGTTACTATTGCAGTCTTTCCTGCAATAGTATTGCACATGCAAAGGCACATTTACGTTAATTTTACCTTTTTAGAAAACATTTCTAAATGTTTCAAATTGCAAAGTTAATCCTGTTGTTGCATCTCCACCTGCCATTTGGTGGTGGATTAAATATAAAGACTGGCTTGAGTTTGGGGCAGGTTATTCATCTTGAGAAAGTGGAAGTTTAGAAATAATCATAGCATCACAGACTGGTTTGGACTGGAAGGGACCTTAGAACTCATCACCTTGCCACAGGTAGGGACACCTTCCATTAAACCAGGTTGCTCCAACCTGGCCTTGAACACTGCCAGGGATGGGGCAGCCACAGCTTCTCTGGGCACCCTGTGCCAGCGCCTCAGCACCCTCACAGGGAAAAAAAAAAAATCCTTATCTATAACCTAAATCTCCCCTGTTTAATGTTTTGGAAATAGATTATATGCTTTGTTTCTCTCTGATATTTACTTCTTTGGGAAGTACTTTACATTAGAATTAAAGTGCTAATTGATTGTCAGGTTTTGAGTTCAGTGTTATATGAACAAAAATCAAGACAGATTAGTCATACCTGATCAGACACCTTCTAAATACATTGTCTTGGTAGCTATTCTAAACAAGCAATTATTATTTGGAAGGACAGATCTACGCTGGAAGACATTTGAAAATCAAAACACTTGCTCAGAAGTAAAGGCTTAGTTCATTCCAGATACCCAGGAATGATGTTCTTCATGCTGTAACTTACACAGCAGCCTAAGTGCCAAGAGTGGGTTTCTTTCACACGTCCCCATTTTATCATGCACCCTTTTTAAATATACACCATCAATAAGGACTTGCAAATTGATGCTTTAGGTAGAGTGGGTTGAAAAGATCATACAACTTCTGCTTCTGCTGTTGCCTGTGCTATATCATACAATTCCTTTCAGAATTTACTGTTCCATCCTTAAAATCTCCAGACTTATTCCTACAGCCTTGTTTGGAATATGTTTTAGAACACTGTTTTTGATTGCAAAGATAATTCTGCTAATTCAGCCTAAATGTTTTCCTGCTGTACTAAAACAGCACTCTCTTGGCTAAGTTATCTGTTGGGATGAGTTTTCTCTTCTGGGGCTTTGCAGATTCTAGGCACAGGAGGAGGTTGTCAAACCTGTTTTCAGTGGCTGCTTTATGTAGTCTAAAGAGATCATGCTGCCTTAGGCATTTCTTGTTAGAATCCACTCCCCTGGTTATTGTAAAAGCTTTTCAAGTTGTCATTTGTCTTGTGTGAATGCTGTAATTAAGCTTGTACACAGTATGCTAGTACTGGAAATAGAGTATGTGACTTTTTAACACTCTGGTCAGATTGGTCATTCATCATTGTTTCTTTGGTCACTTATTTGTATTGGAGCTCTTAGTCATTCCCTGATGAAAAGCTCTTGGCTTGCACCCAGAGTTATACACGCTTACCCTATTTCTATTATTTTAATCTTTTTAGATCATTCCAAACCTTATGTATGTTCTGATCTTATCTTTTCTAATGTGAGAATTGCTTATTTGTATGTTTTCTGCTCTTACAGCAAATCCACGTAGTAGTTTTTCAGAAAAATTCAATTGATAAGCTCTCAGCTGTTAAAGCTTCCTATCTATTAACAACCCGTTGTTGTTGATTAGCCAGATACTTTTCTAGTGACCATCTTTCGCACTCTCCACTAATGAATTAAGCAGCTACTATAGCCAATGTTGAAGACCAGCGAAATGAGAGAATTTTTCCAGCCAGAGAAAATGGAGTATATTGCATTAACAAAAAGCATAAAACCATAAATTTAGTCTAATATCTACAGCAGAACTATACTGCCATAATCTTGTGTCCTGTTTGCTTCAAAACTTGTTTGAAAGGCATTTCATATTATAAGATGAAGATTATAATACTTAAATAGTTTACTTAATAATAATAGATATATGGTCATTTCAAATGGCACATGAATGTCACAGATATTTGCCATTTGTTTTTGTGCCAGTGGTGAGAACTTTGTATTAGCTGATGTAGCATTATTCTTCACTCATCCATGGTCATTTATCTAGCTTGTCTTTTGTTTCACAAGGTAGTACTATTTATGTACTGAGGTGACATTAACACTCAGGTGAAAAGTTCACCCAGTTTGACTATGTTGAGATACACCCCGCCATACACCCCCCTTTTGTACATCCAAATCTTCCATTTCTGATTTAATTTCTTGCAGTTTGTCAAAGGTCTCTCTTTTTTGAAACTGGCAGTCTAGTTCCAGAGTACTAATGTTTAGAATATCATTTAACATAAAAATCTGAGCACAGATACTAAATGCTTATTAAGAGCAGTTCATCTAAACTCAGTTGTTAGGTTTCAAAGCAAAGTTTAAAATCCAGAGCATTGCTTTTATACACAGCAACTTTGCTTATAGATGAATGGCATGGCTATTCCTTGTTCCATCCATCGTAAGTGAATAGAGCTTATGACAGTCTTTTCATACACACTGCTACATTCCAGACTACTTTGATTTCTGTTCTTTTTCCCTTCTTCTGTTCTGTTTGCTATAAGTGGTTGAAAATGATGAAAAGTTTAAGTGTCTTGATATCAAGATTGCCTGCTCACCTCAAATGTGACTTTATTTGTTCGTTGTATCATACTTTTTTCCTCTGTCTGTGCCTCTAAGCATGCTTGGGGCTCTTCAGCAGTGGAAGAAGCAAGAATATTGTTCTGTGGAAGAAGAAAGTTATTTTTGTCTGCATTGGCATCATTAAAATTAGTGGCCAAAATCTGTTGACTAAACTGGTATAAATTGTGGAACCAGCAGGAGTATGAGTATTACGGTACTATATAAAAAGAAAAGGCAGATCAAGGAGATAGGTGGTAATATGTGAAGTACTTCAGCAAGGGCTGTGGGGAAAGGCTGAAATTTCTGTTGATTTTTTTAAAATGAGTTTTAATGAAGGCTGACTGAAAATGCAGTTCTTTGTCCAGTTCCCACTTCATCAGCTGAGGAATTTAAGATGCAGTGCTGAGATCAGATCCAGTATAAATTTGACTCTGAGGAGTTAAAAATCACATCACTCTGTTCTACAGCTTCCTTAATTCATGTGTCTTTATATTGTATATTTTGATATTCAAGCAAGAGAGTGGGTTTTAGCAGTTGCAGTAATTAGCAGGTGGAGTAGCACACTCAGCAAAAAGAAGTGGAAGGCTTCATAAACATTTATGAAGTATCGAAGGATCTTTGTCTTTTTGAATAAACTCTGCCAACTCTTTTAATGAAGATCGAACGATATTGTAATTTTTCTGTGCATAAAATATTCAAATATATTCACCAATTCTATGTATTACAGTCACATTCATTAAATGTTTCAGACCTGCTTGATGAATATTAGTTTGGACAAAGTGTATTCACAGACCTGTGATTTAGAAACTAAATGCCATACAGAGCCAACAACAGATCAATGAATAGGCATGTGTAGGATAAAAAGCACAGAGAAAAACAATTATGTTGTGTGCTTCAGACAAGTTTAGACCTGGCCTTGTAGATGTGAGTGTGAATTGAGAGAAGTTAATTTACTTACTTTGCAGGAGCTTATTTTTTTTCAGGGGTTTAGATGTAACATAATTAAACCTGGTATTTCAGAGTCTTCTGCTGGTTGCTACTCTTGCTCTGCTCCCTTTTATCTTGCACCGGAGAGAACTTTATGTATGTGTTTGTATATTATACTAATGGTTTGAATTACCTTGATGTATAATTTAAATTTATCAAGTAGTTAGACAGATCATCATCGTCATGTAGAAATCTGAACCAGGTACTGGTTTAGGATTGGTGTGCTCTTATATCAGGTCTGGGTTTAGTCTGATAAATCTAAATGTAATAGAGAACTGGGGCACAATACCTTTTGCATTAATAAGCTGCTTTTAGACTTGAACATTTGAGAGCTTAAATGTGCATTTAACCTCCTACACTTTGTGTGAGTCAGAAATATTTTACTGTAATGTAAATCTTTTGCATAAAGTAATTATCTTCCCACTCTGTGATGGGGAAATTTATATTAGCTTGAAGTCTGAGAGATGTGACTAAAATGTCCACCTACCTGCTGAGTCTAGTCTGTATTTTAGGTTTGGGTTCTAACAGACGTGTGAACAGAAAAAGAGGCATTCATCAATAGTTTTGTAACATTCTTTGACCTCTAGTTCTCATACTGCTGTTGTCTGTTATTAGCAGACTCAAATGCAGAGGAAGTTAAAGAATTAAATATGTGAAAATGAAGTCATCTTTCTATCCAGATTTCCATAATGTACCATAAAGTCCAGCTATTTAAAACCTACAGGTTAGCTTGGATATGGAAAAAGAAAGATATAGCAGACATGCAATTGAGCTATTTGAGAAATGTTTATGCCACCTACTTTCACTGCATGATTCTCCCCTCTGTTCTTTCATTACTTACTTTAAGATCATTCCTGGTGCGTTATGACACGTGTAGTGTATGGTGTGGGTATCCTCCCACATTGTATAGACAATTATTTTTTTTTTCAAGGATTTAATGCGTGAAGACATGAGACAACATATAAATATTTGCACTACTACAGTATTTACCTTTGTGCCACTTTTCATCAGAATTTCCAAGTGTGTTGGTTAAATGGAAAAGAGATGACCTGTTTTTACTTGAGGAAAGTCTTAAAAGAATGTAACAGCAGAACAGCAGTCATTCACCAGCAGTTGTCTATCTGCACACTGAAGATGTCATCAATAATGCATGAGATAACATCTCTAAGTTGAAAGAACCAGAGGATTGTCATCAATTTTGTTTAATGGAGCATCATACACTAACCAGACAGTAATACCTGAAGCACTGACAGCATCCATTACATTAAAATGTACACAGCTCTTATTTGGAAGCGTTATGTAAACTTGACACCACTTTTAGGTTTTTTCTTTCTAAAGTCTGATTTCAGTTGCGCTGAGATAAATGTTATTTGTCTCCTATTCTCAGAGGGTGATGAGACGGGAGTGATGGATAGTCTGCTGGAGGCCTTGCAGTCAGGAGCAGCGTTCAGAGATCGCAGGAAACGAACACCAAGAGGACAAGGTAAGATGCTTTCTGAAAACTTGGAGGTAGAAAATGAGTGGGCAAAAGTTGTTTTTTTGCAAAGGTTTACCAACAGCTTTCACTGAAAACCTTTGAGCTACTGTTAGTCATTGAGGTACTGTGAAAATCTTAAGTATAATTAATGTATTGTTGATGGTGCTGTGAAAAATATTAGCTTCTTACACCAGGAAGAGTTTGGGCATATGGCTGATAGGCCTTTTAAAACCACTGGTCTTAAATATGTTCTGTTTTGCTTGGAAATTATACTGTGTATAGTTATAAAAGTCAAAATCACAATAAAGTAGCTTCATTTCCTTGAGGGAGACAATATTATTATGCTGGACTTAGTCTGGTTTACAGGTTTAGTCTGAGCAATTATTGCTTCCTGCAAAGTTGGTTTTAAGAAAATTGGAGAGAAAGCTAAGCAACTGCATATTCTCTGGATTCACACTTCTGCTCTGCTTATGCTGTGCCATTTGCATGCAGTTTGTGAACTGAATTTACTCTGCATTTACTTTTCATCAAAGCTCATGGCACTATACTCTATTTCTAGATTTTTAAAAACATGTCTTACAGTAAAGAATACACTCTTAACAATTTAAAAATGAAAAATCGTAGTTATTTGCCATAAAAACAAAAGCTTATGTTAGCATGTGCTGGCCAAATGGGGTTGTCTTATAAATAAACCATGTATATCTACCTAATTCTCCGTGAGCTAAGGTTAGATTCATGTTGGCTGGTTATTTTTTTAGAGGACCAGAAGAGTAAAGCAGATTCTCCTATCCTTTCCATCTAGTTAGCAAAGAGGGTAAGCAATTAGTTTTAATTTGCCATATGCCTGATCTTATGGAAAAAATAAAAATAAGTTGCATAATTTGTTCATACTAAGAAATGAATTTTGCTACAGTTCCAGTATAGTTCTTAATTCAGAGCTTGTTTCTGCTCTCAGATCAGAACTGAGAGAATTCCTTGATCAAAATGTGGGTTTTTTCTATATCTTGAGAAATTTCAATATGGGAGATGGTTTCTCTGTGTTGTGGCTTGAGGAGAGATTTGTCACCCAGTGGTGGCAAAAGCTTTTCAGAAACCAGAGGAGATTGCACAAAACCTGCTGCAGCTGGGAAAGCCAACAAGATGACTGAACCCAGTTCCAAAACCAGTGACTCCTCTGCAACAATAGGGTCAGAGCGAGTTCAAAATCCCATTTCTCTTGTGCTTTATATAGTCAGTTTGACTCCTGTGTGTTTGAAATATCATTGTGTCAGTTGATATTCTAGTGGGGTCTGGCTTCTAAATTTAAGGAGTTTGGGGAATTTTCTGTGAGAAAAGGTTTAGGTAATCCATTGCCAAGCTCTGGCCAGCTGCAGGTCTTCTTGTAACTGGGTAAGACCATTATGTAAAAATGTGGCTATGACATCTCTTAAGCAGTGAATTATAGCATTAAAAAACCAAGGACCATGTTTGCAAACTTCCATATGTCTCGTTAGAAAATGGAAGGGATGATGACAGTTTTCTCATTGGTACCATCAACAGACTCTTGAGTGTTCTGGAGAGTTTTATCCCATCAGAGTTTAGTAAGCAGTTAACTCCATGCCTTAGTGGAAGGAATGAAGGAAAAGTAAATAACAGCTATAGGAAGAAGAGGTTGGGGGATTTCTGAGCTTTCACTGGAGGTAGCTTGCTGCACTGCCTGATACAAGCATATATCCTTAACGCACAGGAAAAAGGATACAGGTGCTGGTATTTTGGAAGTTAGACTTGTACAGCTCTGTTCATCTGGAATGGCACCCTGCGTGGGGGGTCTACTCAGTACCTCAGTTTTCCTACTGGGGAAAAAGCTTTTGGTGAACAGACAGATAGGTTTGGAAAAGTAAAACTCATTTAACATATATTTTATTGCGTAGTTCCTGTTGGTTAAGCCTGTAAATGAAAAGCTACGCTTCAATAGGCTGCATTATAACTATAGACTTTTCCCAGTAAAAATGTTTTGTTGTCAGGGTCATGGAAGTAATAATAACAAATTCGTGTCCTCTTCCCTTAGTTTTTTATTTCATTGTACTTGTATATGTTCTTTAGTATGTGGACTTCTGAATGTGAACAAGTTTGTGTGGTTTCTCTCTCCTAAGCTTATTCTGTATCTTTATTGTTTACAGCTTCTGGATTTTAAGTATAGAGATGATCCTTTCAGTAGATTGCTTTGTTCATAGAGGCTATAAAATAATAATTAGATATAAGTTTCAAGAGATGTTGCTTCCTCTTCCAAAAATATACTTATTTTCTGCAAGTTTGCTAATCCTGAAATGAGAGTATAATAAAGAATGGTGGCATTCAGCACAGGGGCCCGGGTTAAAATGTGTCCCCAGTGCTACAGTTGCACCAATTCTCCCTGACCTTTTTTTCTTTGGATCTGGGGTATGATATTATTAAAAAAGACTGATTCAGCACTATTTTCTCTCCAGTATTAGTTCAAGCACATTTCTGTCCAGAGGTAAGTATTCTAGTACGGTTCTTTCTGTTAAGCTGCTAACATTTTTTTGCCATTTAAGTTTCATTTTTTTCAGAAATGTTAATAATAGCTAATGACCTCTCCTGTATATATCTAAAGCATTGCAGGGATAATACATGCCATTATTTCTGCAGTCTTTCACTGCCAGGAAAGCACAGCTATAAGGAACGTACATGCAGGTTCTTTCTGCTTTAGATGTCAATGTAAAGTACATTTATCAAGTATTTAATGTGGTCTGTCAGTACACATCTTTTGGGTCATTTTTAAATCCATGCATCAAAATCAAATCAGTACAGTGTGAGGCACAGTAGGCAGTATGTGGGAACTTCTGAATTTGATGTTACTGACACTGTTACTACTATTTCCATATTATCAGTACACCTGGAGAGTGAAAGAGAAACACTGAACCTTCCTTGTTCAGTTTCAACATCTGAATCTTTTATGCCATCCATCTGAAGTGCTGCCACCACTTTTTTAACTTCTGTAAGATAAAAGGCAGTTGAGGCAATAGAATAATACTGCTTTTTAATGAATTTTGATAGGTTTAGGTGGCATTTGGACACTTCCTTTCATTTAAAATATGTTGGGTTTAATATATGTTGGGTTTTTTTAAATAAAGTAGGTGTATCTTTGACATGCAAGTTCATCACAATGCTAATTAAAAGGTTATAGGAATAACCTTTTAGTTTTAAGAATTCTGTGTCTTCTGCTTCAGGACATAGCTATTCACTTATAGAAGGCTGACTTCCATATTTACATTTGCGTTGATTATATTGAATGAGTTCTTGAGCATTAATTAGGATTCTGGGTGCACAGTACTTACTTGCCTGAAACATACTCCAATAGAAATCTTCAGTCAAAGCTTCTCTGCTTTGCTGAAAGCATCATGAATCATTTTCTATGTGACAGGCCTGTAAATAAACTGATTTTTGACATGCTTACATCTGCCTGTGAGTTGATGAGGAGATTGATCAGTGCTCAAATCCAAAAACGTGGTAGGTGCATTTTTAACAGATCTGATTTGTGCTCAGCTGAAATGGTGTTTGAGTAGCCTTGTTTGCTGCCTTTCACTTGGAACAGTGTGTCATCATCTTTATCATTAAGTTTCTGTTATGAAGTTAGAAATATCCATAAAGGACTATAAAAATGCTAGTCTCATGCTTAAAAACCCAGTATGTATCTTAAACATATTTGGACATCTCTTTAAACATCC